>NC_141242.1:298793-301293 GCF_054856555.1 Leptonotus elevatus | reverse complement strand
TTTCGGGATTACCTCAGAGGCTAATGGAGTTTATGCAAGACCATCGACCTGCTTTTTTCAAACCCAGTCTTTAGTACCTGTTTTTCACTCCCAAGGGAGCTGAAATTGTCAGTCCGACCTTGTGTCCTGTCCAGAAGTTTTTACATCAAACATACGGTATTTCATTATATACCATTTAAGTGGTACCCATTATACACCTTCTATGAAGTAAAGTATTACCTCCCTCCCTAACTGACTTTCATCCTCAGTTTTGTATATGTTTTATGCTCAGATGTATAAAAGGTACTCACCTTCAGCCGAGGGCAGTTGCCGTAGGATGAATCGTTCTCAATTGTAACTAATATGTTGCTACAGGAGCGATTATCACCAAAAGATGTCGCTAAAGAACAGAAGTTAGGTTTTAGGCAGGTGTAGGGCCAGCTAAGAGAGAGAGAGAGAGAGAGAGAGAGAGACAGAGAGACAGGGAGAGAGAGAGAGAGAGGGAGTGCGAGAGAGAGAAAGAGCGAGAGAGAGAGCAAGAGAGAGAGAGAGCAAGCGAGAGAGGGAGAGAGAGGGAGAGAGAGAGAGAGAGAGAGAGAGAAAAAAAGAGAGAGAGAGAGAAAAAAGTTATTACCAGAAAAAAGGAGAGAACGAGAGAAACAAAACGAGAAAAAATCAAAAAATAAATGGAGATCAAACTAGGGTAATGTACAGTGGATAAGAAGAGAAAGAGAGAAAAAGACAAAGGGAAAGGCCAAGAGAGAAAGGGAAAGAGAACGAAGGAAAGAAAGAGATAAGGCAAAAGTCAGAAAGAAAGAGAAAGTTGGAAAAGTACCAGTGCTACATTACACCGCAAAGCCCCTGGTATTCAAAACTGCATAAGAAATACACCAGAACAGACTGCATGTACTTACCAATCTGGATCAGGATGGTTTGTCCTAACCACCGAGACGAAAAATCCCCGGAGGTCATTCTTATCAGTACCATTTAAAATTACGGTGTCAAACTCTTATAATTTTTCTTCAAATAAACCCTCGGGTTTTAATCTCTAATATCACCTTTAGTTATTAAATCCAAATTCTCAGAATCCAATCCATTTATACCAACGATTTAAAGCCCTATTTTAAAACGGAATATGCAGTGTGTTCTGGGTAATTTCCACGAACTCCCCTCCAACTCCTCCCTAACCTGAGAACCCCAATTATGCAAATTTCTCCATATCAAACGGTTTGCCAATTAAGAAACGATTTGACCCTAATGTGATTTTCTTTCAACCATTTTGTCATTTCCAAATCAAAGTTCCTAAGAGAAACAAAATTTCCATGTTAATGTTTTATAATGACCAATAAATCAAATTCAATCATAATGTGATTTTCTTACCATCAAAAATCCCTAACAATTCGAAGTTCTTTTAAGAGAACTATGAATTCCATATTGTATAAAAATTACCTTATAATCACATATTTTCTTAAGGCCATTAAGACTTTCCAGTTTTATGGTTATTTGTCCATAAGTGTTACTTTTTATATTCATTTGGAGTCCATATATTGAACCCTACCGCCATCCAGTGGTCAACCTGAGAAATCGTTCAAATTAAACCAATCTCTCCTGCATACAGAAGGAGTCAGAAAACGAGTTAGTTAGAAGAAAATTCCAAAGTTTATTAATTAAATCCTTGAGTACAAATTTATTTTAATGAGGAAGGAAGAGAGAGAGAGAAAAAAGAAAAATAGAAGAAATAGTGAGAAACAGTGATGCCGGGGAGAAAGAAAAGAGAGAGAGTGTGTGTGTGTGTGTGCGTGTGGGGGGAAGAAAGAGTGGGAGGAAATGAATCTTTGAGAAGGAGAGGTTAGAGTCTCGGAGAGGGGTCTGTACGGACCGAGCCCTCCGTAGCCGGACCGGGCTGGCGACTCTAACCTCCCACTGACTCCCTCCTATTCTGAGGGAAGAACGGGAAGAAGAGTGAAAGTAGTCCAACATACCAATTTTTTTTATTTTATTATTTTTATTATATACAAAAGTCATCAGGGATACAATGATTTATTTGTGTGAGGCTCACCTCTAGTTGATATTATAAAGAGTCCCCTATGTGAAAAAGATGTATCCTCCACCATCGGATTGCGCAATCCTAATAATCTGAATATTGACTTTAATATATCTCCCCCTACCTGTGTGTCAAGGCCAAAGTTTTAACTCAAAGTCTGAAGTTCGTGTGGTTTGTCCACCTTATTACAATCCGTGTTACTATTCCTGTATTAATTAAACTGCTTAGACCTTTGTTTCTCTTGAAAAAGAGGAGGTGTCAGAACCAGTCCTGTTTCACTCTGCTGAGGTCCCTATTAGTCCATCTTTTTGCGGCTTAATTTGACTCAACACGGGAAATCTCCCTCGGTCCGGACCCGGACCGGATTGACAGATTAACAGCTCTTAGCCGTAAGACCCTTAGTTTTTTCTACCGCCTACGTCATACAGTCCGTGTAGTGTTCCTCTAATGTCTGAATAGTCGAATGTGTCCATGTTT
>NC_141242.1:250000-288773 GCF_054856555.1 Leptonotus elevatus | reverse complement strand
AGCATTAATTTTATTGTGCTTTTGCTCATTTTGAAGATTTTGACATTTTCACCTGAAGTGTACAATCGGGCTGAAAATGCATTTAAAGCCATAAAAAGTTCATTTTGGCTCTCACACCTTAACTAAATGTTGTAGACTCAAACTTTTTGCTGTCATTAGTGTATGTTAGCAAAATGAAGATGATTCAAGCATTAATTTCATTGTGCTTTTGCTCATTTTGAAGATTTTGACATTTTCACCTGAAGTGTACAATCAGGCTGAAAATGCATTTAAAGCCATAAAAAGTTCATTTTGGCTCTCACACCTTAACTAAATGTTGTAGACTCAAACTTTTTGCTGTCATTAGTGTATTTTAGCAAAATGAAGATGATTCAAGCATTAATTTCATTGTCCTTTTGCTCATTTTGAAGATTTTGACATTTTCACCTGAAGTGTACAATCAGGCTGAAAATGCATTTAAAGCCATAAAAAGTTCATTTTGGCTCTCACACCTTAACTAAATGTTGTAGACTCAAACTTTTTGCTGTCATTTGTGTATGTTAGCAAAATGAAGATGATTCAAGCATTAATTTCATTGTGCTTTTGCTCATTTTGAAGATTTTGACATTTTCACCTGAAGTGTACAATCAGGCTGAAAATGCATTTAAAGCCATAAAAAGTTCATTTTGGCTCTCACACCTTAACTAAATGTTGTAGACTCAAACTTTTTTGCTGTCATTAGTGTATTTTAGCAAAATGAAGATGATTCAAGCATTAATTTCATTGTGCTTTTGCTCATTTTGAAGATTTTGACATTTTCACCTGAAGTGTACAATTAGGGGCTGAAAACGCGTTTAAAGCAATAAAAAGTTCATTTTGGCTCTCACACCTTAACTAAATGTTGTAGACTCAAACTTTTTGCTGTCATTAGTATATTTTAGCAAAATGAAGATGATTCAAGCATTAATTTTATTGTGCTTTTGCTCATTTTGAAGATTTTGACATTTTCACCTGAAGTGTACAATCGGGCTGAAAATGCATTTAAAGCCATAAAAAGTTCATTTTGGCTCTCACACCTTAACTAAATGTTGTAGACTCAAACTTTTTGCTGTCATTAGTGTATGTTAGCAAAATGAAGATGATTCAAGCATTAATTTCATTGTGCTTTTGCTCATTTTGAAGATTTTGACATTTTCACCTGAAGTGTACAATCGGGCTGAAAATGCATTTAAAGCAATAAAAAGTTCATTTTGGCTCTCACACCTTAACTAAATGTTGTAGATTCAAACTTTTTGCTGTCATTAGTGTATTTTAGCAAAATGAAGATGATTCAAGCATTAATTTCATTGTGCTTTTGCTCATTTTGAAGATTTTGACATTTTCACCTGAAGTGTACAATCAGGCTGAAAATGCATTTAAAGCCATAAAAAGTTCATTTTGGCTCTCACACCTTAACTAAATGTTGTAGACTCAAACTTTTTGCTGTCATTAGTGTATTTTAGCAAAATGAAGATGATTCAAGCATTAATTTCATTGTGCTTTTGCTCATTTTGAAGATTTTGACATTTTCACCTGAAGTGTACAATTAGGGGCTGAAAACGCGTTTAAAGCAATAAAAAGTTCATTTTGGCTCTCACACCTTAACTAAATGTTGTAGACTCAAACTTTTTGCTGTCATTAGTGTATGTTAGCAAAATGAAGATGATTCAAGCATTGATTTCATTGTGCTTTTGCTCATTTTGAAGATTTTGACATTTTCACCTGAAGTGTACAATCAGGCTGAAAATGCATTTAAAGCCATAAAAAGTTCATTTTGGCTCTCACACCTTAACTAAATGTTGTAGACTCAAACTTTTTGCTGTCATTAGTGTATGTTAGCAAAATGAAGATGATTCAAGCATTAATTTCATTGTGCTTTTGCTCATTTTGAAGATTTTGACATTTTTACCTGAAGTGTACAATCAGGCTGAAAATGCATTTAAAGCCATAAAAAGTTCATTTTGGCTCTCACACCTTAACTAAATGTTGTAGACTCAAACTTTTTGCTGTCATTAGTGTATTTTAGCAACATGAAGATGATTCAAGCATTAATTTTATTGTGCTTTTGCTCATTTTGAAGATTTTGACATTTTCACCTGAAGTGTACAATCAGGCTGAAAATGCATTTCAAGCCATAAAAAGTTCATTTTGGCTCTCACACCTTAACTAAATGTTGTAGACTCAAACTTTTTGCTGTCATTAGTGTATTTTAGCAAAATGAAGATGATTCAAGCATTAATTTCATTGTCCTTTTGCTCATTTTGAAGATTTTGACATTTTCACCTGAAGTGTACAATTAGGGGCTGAAAACGCGTTTAAAGCAATAAAAAGTTCATTTTGGCTCTCACACCTTAACTAAATGTTGTAGACTCAAACTTTTTGCTGTCATTAGTGTATTTTAGCAAAATGAAGATGATTCAAGCATTAATTTCATTGTGCTTTTGCTCATTTTGAAGATTTTGACATTTTCACCTGAAGTGTACAATCGGGCTGAAAATGCATTTAAAGCCATAAAAAGTTCATTTTGGCTCTCACACCTTAACTAAATGTTGTAGACTCAAACTTTTTGCTGTCATTAGTGTATTTTAGCAAAATGAAGATGATTCAAGCATTAATTTCATTGTGCTTTTGCTCATTTTGAAGATTTTGACATTTTCACCTGAAGTGTACAATTAGGGGCTGAAAACGCGTTTAAAGCAATAAAAAGTTCATTTTGGCTCTCACACCTTAACTAAATGTTGTAGACTCAAACTTTTTGCTGTCATTAGTATATTTTAGCAAAATGAAGATGATTCAAGCATTAATTTTATTGTGCTTTTGCCCATTTTGAAGATTTTGACATTTTCACCTGAAGTGTACAATCGGGCTGAAAATGCATTTAAAGCCATAAAAAGTTCATTTTGGCTCTCACACCTTAACTAAATGTTGTAGACTCAATTTTTTTGCTGTCATTAGTGTATTTTAGCAAAATGAAGATGATTCAAGCATTAATTTCATTGTGCTTTTGCTCATTTTGAAGATTTTGACATTTTCACCTGAAGTGTACAATTAGGGGCTGAAAACGCGTTTAAAGCAATAAAAAGTTCATTTTGGCTCACACACCTTAACTAAATGTTGTAGACTCAAACTTTTTGCTGTCAGTATATTTTAGCAAAATGAAGATGATTCAAGCATTAATTTTATTGTGCTTTTGCTCATTTTGAAGATTTTGACATTTTCACCTGAAGTGTACAATCAGGCTGAAAATGCATTTAAAGCCATAAAAAGTTCATTTTGGCTCTCACACCTTAACTAAATGTTGTAGACTCAAACTTTTTGCTGTCATTAGTGTATTTTAGCAAAATGAAGATGATTCAAGCATTAATTTCATTGTCCTTTTGCTCATTTTGAAGATTTTGACATTTTCACCTGAAGTGTACAATTAGGGGCTGAAAACGCGTTTAAAGCAATAAAAAGTTCATTTTGGCTCTCACACCTTAACTAAATGTTGTAGACTCAAACTTTTTGCTGTCATTAGTGTATTTTAGCAAAATGAAGATGATTCAAGCATTAATTTCATTGTGCTTTTGCTCATTTTGAAGATTTTGACATTTTCACCTGAAGTGTACAATTAGGGGCTGAAAACGCGTTTAAAGCAATAAAAAGTTCATTTTGGCTCTCACACCTTAACTAAATGTTGTAGACTCAAACTTTTTGCTGTCATTAGTGTATGTTAGCAAAATGAAGATGATTCAAGCATTAATTTCATTGTGCTTTTGCTCATTTTGAAGATTTTGACATTTTCACCTGAAGTGTACAATCGGGCTGAAAATGCATTTAAAGCAATAAAAAGTTCATTTTGGCTCTCACACCTTAACTAAATGTTGTAGATTCAAACTTTTTGCTGTCATTAGTGTATTTTAGCAAAATGAAGATGATTCAAGCATTAATTTCATTGTGCTTTTGCTCATTTTGAAGATTTTGACATTTTCACCTGAAGTGTACAATCAGGCTGAAAATGCATTTAAAGCCATAAAAAGTTCATTTTGGCTCTCACACCTTAACTAAATGTTGTAGACTCAAACTTTTTGCTGTCATTAGTGTATTTTAGCAAAATGAAGATGATTCAAGCATTAATTTCATT
This sequence comes from Leptonotus elevatus, assembly GCF_054856555.1. NCBI lineage: Eukaryota > Metazoa > Chordata > Actinopteri > Syngnathiformes > Syngnathidae > Leptonotus > Leptonotus elevatus. The sequence continues at coordinate 284,632 of NC_141242.1, read as the reverse complement.
GTGCTTTTGCTCATTTTGAAGATTTTGACATTTTCACCTGAAGTGTACAATTAGGGGCTGAAAACGCGTTTAAAGCAATAAAAAGTTCATTTTGGCTCTCACACCTTAACTAAATGTTGTAGACTCAAACTTTTTGCTGTCATTAGTGTATGTTAGCAAAATGAAGATGATTCAAGCATTGATTTCATTGTGCTTTTGCTCATTTTGAAGATTTTGACATTTTCACCTGAAGTGTACAATCAGGCTGAAAATGCATTTAAAGCCATAAAAAGTTCATTTTGGCTCTCACACCTTAACTAAATGTTGTAGACTCAAACTTTTTGCTGTCATTAGTGTATGTTAGCAAAATGAAGATGATTCAAGCATTAATTTCATTGTGCTTTTGCTCATTTTGAAGATTTTGACATTTTTACCTGAAGTGTACAATCAGGCTGAAAATGCATTTAAAGCCATAAAAAGTTCATTTTGGCTCTCACACCTTAACTAAATGTTGTAGACTCAAACTTTTTGCTGTCATTAGTGTATTTTAGCAACATGAAGATGATTCAAGCATTAATTTTATTGTGCTTTTGCTCATTTTGAAGATTTTGACATTTTCACCTGAAGTGTACAATCAGGCTGAAAATGCATTTCAAGCCATAAAAAGTTCATTTTGGCTCTCACACCTTAACTAAATGTTGTAGACTCAAACTTTTTGCTGTCATTAGTGTATTTTAGCAAAATGAAGATGATTCAAGCATTAATTTCATTGTCCTTTTGCTCATTTTGAAGATTTTGACATTTTCACCTGAAGTGTACAATTAGGGGCTGAAAACGCGTTTAAAGCAATAAAAAGTTCATTTTGGCTCTCACACCTTAACTAAATGTTGTAGACTCAAACTTTTTGCTGTCATTAGTGTATTTTAGCAAAATGAAGATGATTCAAGCATTAATTTCATTGTGCTTTTGCTCATTTTGAAGATTTTGACATTTTCACCTGAAGTGTACAATCGGGCTGAAAATGCATTTAAAGCCATAAAAAGTTCATTTTGGCTCTCACACCTTAACTAAATGTTGTAGACTCAAACTTTTTGCTGTCATTAGTGTATTTTAGCAAAATGAAGATGATTCAAGCATTAATTTCATTGTGCTTTTGCTCATTTTGAAGATTTTGACATTTTCACCTGAAGTGTACAATTAGGGGCTGAAAACGCGTTTAAAGCAATAAAAAGTTCATTTTGGCTCTCACACCTTAACTAAATGTTGTAGACTCAAACTTTTTGCTGTCATTAGTATATTTTAGCAAAATGAAGATGATTCAAGCATTAATTTTATTGTGCTTTTGCCCATTTTGAAGATTTTGACATTTTCACCTGAAGTGTACAATCGGGCTGAAAATGCATTTAAAGCCATAAAAAGTTCATTTTGGCTCTCACACCTTAACTAAATGTTGTAGACTCAATTTTTTTGCTGTCATTAGTGTATTTTAGCAAAATGAAGATGATTCAAGCATTAATTTCATTGTGCTTTTGCTCATTTTGAAGATTTTGACATTTTCACCTGAAGTGTACAATTAGGGGCTGAAAACGCGTTTAAAGCAATAAAAAGTTCATTTTGGCTCACACACCTTAACTAAATGTTGTAGACTCAAACTTTTTGCTGTCAGTATATTTTAGCAAAATGAAGATGATTCAAGCATTAATTTTATTGTGCTTTTGCTCATTTTGAAGATTTTGACATTTTCACCTGAAGTGTACAATCAGGCTGAAAATGCATTTAAAGCCATAAAAAGTTCATTTTGGCTCTCACACCTTAACTAAATGTTGTAGACTCAAACTTTTTGCTGTCATTAGTGTATTTTAGCAAAATGAAGATGATTCAAGCATTAATTTCATTGTCCTTTTGCTCATTTTGAAGATTTTGACATTTTCACCTGAAGTGTACAATTAGGGGCTGAAAACGCGTTTAAAGCAATAAAAAGTTCATTTTGGCTCTCACACCTTAACTAAATGTTGTAGACTCAAACTTTTTGCTGTCATTAGTGTATTTTAGCAAAATGAAGATGATTCAAGCATTAATTTCATTGTGCTTTTGCTCATTTTGAAGATTTTGACATTTTCACCTGAAGTGTACAATTAGGGGCTGAAAACGCGTTTAAAGCAATAAAAAGTTCATTTTGGCTCTCACACCTTAACTAAATGTTGTAGACTCAAACTTTTTGCTGTCATTAGTGTATTTTAGCAAAATGAAGATGATTCAAGCATTAATTTCATTGTGCTTTTGCTCATTTTGAAGATTTTGACATTTTCACCTGAAGTGTACAATCGGGCTGAAAATGCATTTAAAGCCATAAAAAGTTCATTTTGGCTCTCACACCTTAACTAAATGTTGTAGACTCAAACTTGTTGCTGTCATTAGTGTATGTTAGCAAAATGAAGATGATTCAAGCATTAATTTCATTGTGCTTTTGCTCATTTTGAAGATTTTGACATTTTCACCTGAAGTGTACAATCGGGCTGAAAATGCATTTAAAGCCATAAAAAGTTCATTTTGGCTCTCACACCTTAACTAAATGTTGTAGACTCAATTTTTTTGCTGTCATTAGTGTATTTTAGCAAAATGAAGATGATTCAAGCATTAATTTCATTGTGCTTTTGCTCATTTTGAAGATTTTGACATTTTCACCTGAAGTGTACAATCAGGCTGAAAATGCATTTAAAGCCATAAAAAGTTCATTTTGGCTCTCACACCTTAACTAAATGTTGTAGACTCAAACTTTTTGCTGTCATTAGTGTATGTTAGCAAAATGAAGATGATTCAAGCATTAATTTCATTGTGCTTTTGCTCATTTTGAAGATTTTGACATTTTCACCTGAAGTGTACAATCAGGCTGAAAATGCATTTAAAGCCATAAAAAGTTCATTTTGGCTCTCACACCTTAACTAAATGTTGTAGACTCAAACTTTTTGCTGTCATTAGTGTATTTTAGCAACATGAAGATGATTCAAGCATTAATTTTATTGTGCTTTTGCTCATTTTGAAGATTTTGACATTTTCACCTGAAGTGTACAATCAGGCTGAAAATGCATTTCAAGCCATAAAAAGTTCATTTTGGCTCTCACACCTTAACTAAATGTTGTAGACTCAAACTTTTTGCTGTCATTAGTGTATTTTAGCAAAATGAAGATGATTCAAGCATTAATTTCATTGTCCTTTTGCTCATTTTGAAGATTTTGACATTTTCACCTGAAGTGTACAATTAGGGGCTGAAAACGCGTTTAAAGCAATAAAAAGTTCATTTTGGCTCTCACACCTTAACTAAATGTTGTAGACTCAAACTTTTTGCTGTCATTAGTGTATTTTAGCAAAATGAAGATGATTCAAGCATTAATTTCATTGTGCTTTTGCTCATTTTGAAGATTTTGACATTTTCACCTGAAGTGTACAATCGGGCTGAAAATGCATTTAAAGCCATAAAAAGTTCATTTTGGCTCTCACACCTTAACTAAATGTTGTAGACTCAAACTTTTTGCTGTCATTAGTGTATTTTAGCAAAATGAAGATGATTCAAGCATTAATTTCATTGTGCTTTTGCTCATTTTGAAGATTTTGACATTTTCACCTGAAGTGTACAATTAGGGGCTGAAAACGCGTTTAAAGCAATAAAAAGTTCATTTTGGCTCTCACACCTTAACTAAATGTTGTAGACTCAAACTTTTTGCTGTCATTAGTATATTTTAGCAAAATGAAGATGATTCAAGCATTAATTTTATTGTGCTTTTGCTCATTTTGAAGATTTTGACATTTTCACCTGAAGTGTACAATCGGGCTGAAAATGCATTTAAAGCCATAAAAAGTTCATTTTGGCTCTCACACCTTAACTAAATGTTGTAGACTCAATTTTTTTGCTGTCATTAGTGTATTTTAGCAAAATGAAGATGATTCAAGCATTAATTTCATTGTGCTTTTGCTCATTTTGAAGATTTTGACATTTTCACCTGAAGTGTACAATTAGGGGCTGAAAACGCGTTTAAAGCAATAAAAAGTTCATTTTGGCTCACACACCTTAACTAAATGTTGTAGACTCAAACTTTTTGCTGTCATTAGTATATTTTAGCAAAATGAAGATGATTCAAGCATTAATTTTATTGTGCTTTTGCTCATTTTGAAGATTTTGACATTTTCACCTGAAGTGTACAATCAGGCTGAAAATGCATTTAAAGCCATAAAAAGTTCATTTTGGCTCTCACACCTTAACTAAATGTTGTAGACTCAAACTTTTTGCTGTCATTAGTGTATTTTAGCAAAATGAAGATGATTCAAGCATTAATTTCATTGTCCTTTTGCTCATTTTGAAGATTTTGACATTTTCACCTGAAGTGTACAATTAGGGGCTGAAAACGCGTTTAAAGCAATAAAAAGTTCATTTTGGCTCTCACACCTTAACTAAATGTTGTAGACTCAAACTTTTTGCTGTCATTAGTGTATTTTAGCAAAATGAAGATGATTCAAGCATTAATTTCATTGTGCTTTTGCTCATTTTGAAGATTTTGACATTTTCACCTGAAGTGTACAATTAGGGGCTGAAAATGCGTTTAAAGCAATAAAAAGTTCATTTTGGCTCTCACACCTTAACTAAATGTTGTAGACTCAAACTTTTTGCTGTCATTAGTGTATTTTAGCAAAATGAAGATGATTCAAGCATTAATTTCATTGTGCTTTTGCTCATTTTGAAGATTTTGACATTTTCACCTGAAGTGTACAATCGGGCTGAAAATGCATTTAAAGCCATAAAAAGTTCATTTTGGCTCTCACACCTTAACTAAATGTTGTAGACTCAAACTTGTTGCTGTCATTAGTGTATGTTAGCAAAATGAAGATGATTCAAGCATTAATTTCATTGTGCTTTTGCTCATTTTGAAGATTTTGACATTTTCACCTGAAGTGTACAATCAGGCTGAAAATGCATTTAAAGCCATAAAAAGTTCATTTTGGCTCTCACACCTTAACTAAATGTTGTAGACTCAAACTTTTTGCTGTCATTAGTGTATGTTAGCAAAATGAAGATGATTCAAGCATTAATTTCATTGTGCTTTTGCTCATTTTGAAGATTTTGACATTTTCACCTGAAGTGTACAATCAGGCTGAAAATGCATTTAAAGCCATAAAAAGTTCATTTTGGCTCTCACACCTTAACTAAATGTTGTAGACTCAAACTTTTTGCTGTCATTAGTGTATTTTAGCAAAATGAAGATGATTCAAGCATTAATTTCATTGTGCTTTTGCTCATTTTGAAGATTTTGACATTTTCACCTGAAGTGTACAATTAGGGGCTGAAAACGCGTTTAAAGCAATAAAAAGTTCATTTTGGCTCTCACACCTTAACTAAATGTTGTAGACTCAAACTTTTTGCTGTCATTAGTATATTTTAGCAAAATGAAGATGATTCAAGCATTAATTTTATTGTGCTTTTGCTCATTTTGAAGATTTTGACATTTTCACCTGAAGTGTACAATCAGGCTGAAAATGCATTTAAAGCCATAAAAAGTTCATTTTGGCTCTCACACCTTAACTAAATGTTGTAGACTCAAACTTGTTGCTGTCATTAGTGTATGTTAGCAAAATGAAGATGATTCAAGCATTAATTTCATTGTGCTTTTGCTCATTTTGAAGATTTTGACATTTTCACCTGAAGTGTACAATCGGGCTGAAAATGCATTTAAAGCCATAAAAAGTTCATTTTGGCTCTCACACCTTAACTAAATGTTGTAGACTCAAACTTTTTGCTGTCATTAGTGTATTTTAGCAAAATGAAGATGATTCAAGCATTAATTTCATTGTGCTTTTGCTCATTTTGAAGATTTTGACATTTTCACCTGAAGTGTACAATTAGGGGCTGAAAACGCGTTTAAAGCAATAAAAAGTTCATTTTGGCTCTCACACCTTAACTAAATGTTGTAGACTCAAACTTTTTGCTGTCATTAGTATATTTTAGCAAAATGAAGATGATTCAAGCATTAATTTTATTGTGCTTTTGCCCATTTTGAAGATTTTGACATTTTCACCTGAAGTGTACAATCGGGCTGAAAATGCATTTAAAGCCATAAAAAGTTCATTTTGGCTCTCACACCTTAACTAAATGTTGTAGACTCAATTTTTTTGCTGTCATTAGTGTATTTTAGCAAAATGAAGATGATTCAAGCATTAATTTCATTGTGCTTTTGCTCATTTTGAAGATTTTGACATTTTCACCTGAAGTGTACAATTAGGGGCTGAAAACGCGTTTAAAGCAATAAAAAGTTCATTTTGGCTCACACACCTTAACTAAATGTTGTAGACTCAAACTTTTTGCTGTCAGTATATTTTAGCAAAATGAAGATGATTCAAGCATTAATTTTATTGTGCTTTTGCTCATTTTGAAGATTTTGACATTTTCACCTGAAGTGTACAATCAGGCTGAAAATGCATTTAAAGCCATAAAAAGTTCATTTTGGCTCTCACACCTTAACTAAATGTTGTAGACTCAAACTTTTTGCTGTCATTAGTGTATTTTAGCAAAATGAAGATGATTCAAGCATTAATTTCATTGTCCTTTTGCTCATTTTGAAGATTTTGACATTTTCACCTGAAGTGTACAATTAGGGGCTGAAAACGCGTTTAAAGCAATAAAAAGTTCATTTTGGCTCTCACACCTTAACTAAATGTTGTAGACTCAAACTTTTTGCTGTCATTAGTGTATTTTAGCAAAATGAAGATGATTCAAGCATTAATTTCATTGTGCTTTTGCTCATTTTGAAGATTTTGACATTTTCACCTGAAGTGTACAATTAGGGGCTGAAAACGCGTTTAAAGCAATAAAAAGTTCATTTTGGCTCTCACACCTTAACTAAATGTTGTAGACTCAAACTTTTTGCTGTCATTAGTGTATTTTAGCAAAATGAAGATGATTCAAGCATTAATTTCATTGTGCTTTTGCTCATTTTGAAGATTTTGACATTTTCACCTGAAGTGTACAATCGGGCTGAAAATGCATTTAAAGCCATAAAAAGTTCATTTTGGCTCTCACACCTTAACTAAATGTTGTAGACTCAAACTTGTTGCTGTCATTAGTGTATGTTAGCAAAATGAAGATGATTCAAGCATTAATTTCATTGTGCTTTTGCTCATTTTGAAGATTTTGACATTTTCACCTGAAGTGTACAATCGGGCTGAAAATGCATTTAAAGCCATAAAAAGTTCATTTTGGCTCTCACACCTTAACTAAATGTTGTAGACTCAATTTTTTTGCTGTCATTAGTGTATTTTAGCAAAATGAAGATGATTCAAGCATTAATTTCATTGTGCTTTTGCTCATTTTGAAGATTTTGACATTTTCACCTGAAGTGTACAATCAGGCTGAAAATGCATTTAAAGCCATAAAAAGTTCATTTTGGCTCTCACACCTTAACTAAATGTTGTAGACTCAAACTTTTTGCTGTCATTAGTGTATGTTAGCAAAATGAAGATGATTCAAGCATTAATTTCATTGTGCTTTTGCTCATTTTGAAGATTTTGACATTTTCACCTGAAGTGTACAATCAGGCTGAAAATGCATTTAAAGCCATAAAAAGTTCATTTTGGCTCTCACACCTTAACTAAATGTTGTAGACTCAAACTTTTTGCTGTCATTAGTGTATTTTAGCAACATGAAGATGATTCAAGCATTAATTTTATTGTGCTTTTGCTCATTTTGAAGATTTTGACATTTTCACCTGAAGTGTACAATCAGGCTGAAAATGCATTTCAAGCCATAAAAAGTTCATTTTGGCTCTCACACCTTAACTAAATGTTGTAGACTCAAACTTTTTGCTGTCATTAGTGTATTTTAGCAAAATGAAGATGATTCAAGCATTAATTTCATTGTCCTTTTGCTCATTTTGAAGATTTTGACATTTTCACCTGAAGTGTACAATTAGGGGCTGAAAACGCGTTTAAAGCAATAAAAAGTTCATTTTGGCTCTCACACCTTAACTAAATGTTGTAGACTCAAACTTTTTGCTGTCATTAGTGTATTTTAGCAAAATGAAGATGATTCAAGCATTAATTTCATTGTGCTTTTGCTCATTTTGAAGATTTTGACATTTTCACCTGAAGTGTACAATCGGGCTGAAAATGCATTTAAAGCCATAAAAAGTTCATTTTGGCTCTCACACCTTAACTAAATGTTGTAGACTCAAACTTTTTGCTGTCATTAGTGTATTTTAGCAAAATGAAGATGATTCAAGCATTAATTTCATTGTGCTTTTGCTCATTTTGAAGATTTTGACATTTTCACCTGAAGTGTACAATTAGGGGCTGAAAACGCGTTTAAAGCAATAAAAAGTTCATTTTGGCTCACACACCTTAACTAAATGTTGTAGACTCAAACTTTTTGCTGTCATTAGTATATTTTAGCAAAATGAAGATGATTCAAGCATTAATTTTATTGTGCTTTTGCTCATTTTGAAGATTTTGACATTTTCACCTGAAGTGTACAATCAGGCTGAAAATGCATTTAAAGCCATAAAAAGTTCATTTTGGCTCTCACACCTTAACTAAATGTTGTAGACTCAAACTTTTTGCTGTCATTAGTGTATTTTAGCAAAATGAAGATGATTCAAGCATTAATTTCATTGTCCTTTTGCTCATTTTGAAGATTTTGACATTTTCACCTGAAGTGTACAATTAGGGGCTGAAAACGCGTTTAAAGCAATAAAAAGTTCATTTTGGCTCTCACACCTTAACTAAATGTTGTAGACTCAAACTTTTTGCTGTCATTAGTGTATTTTAGCAAAATGAAGATGATTCAAGCATTAATTTCATTGTGCTTTTGCTCATTTTGAAGATTTTGACATTTTCACCTGAAGTGTACAATTAGGGGCTGAAAATGCGTTTAAAGCAATAAAAAGTTCATTTTGGCTCTCACACCTTAACTAAATGTTGTAGACTCAAACTTTTTGCTGTCATTAGTGTATTTTAGCAAAATGAAGATGATTCAAGCATTAATTTCATTGTGCTTTTGCTCATTTTGAAGATTTTGACATTTTCACCTGAAGTGTACAATCGGGCTGAAAATGCATTTAAAGCCATAAAAAGTTCATTTTGGCTCTCACACCTTAACTAAATGTTGTAGACTCAAACTTGTTGCTGTCATTAGTGTATGTTAGCAAAATGAAGATGATTCAAGCATTAATTTCATTGTGCTTTTGCTCATTTTGAAGATTTTGACATTTTCACCTGAAGTGTACAATCAGGCTGAAAATGCATTTAAAGCCATAAAAAGTTCATTTTGGCTCTCACACCTTAACTAAATGTTGTAGACTCAAACTTTTTGCTGTCATTAGTGTATGTTAGCAAAATGAAGATGATTCAAGCATTAATTTCATTGTGCTTTTGCTCATTTTGAAGATTTTGACATTTTCACCTGAAGTGTACAATCAGGCTGAAAATGCATTTAAAGCCATAAAAAGTTCATTTTGGCTCTCACACCTTAACTAAATGTTGTAGACTCAAACTTTTTGCTGTCATTAGTGTATTTTAGCAAAATGAAGATGATTCAAGCATTAATTTCATTGTGCTTTTGCTCATTTTGAAGATTTTGACATTTTCACCTGAAGTGTACAATTAGGGGCTGAAAACGCGTTTAAAGCAATAAAAAGTTCATTTTGGCTCTCACACCTTAACTAAATGTTGTAGACTCAAACTTTTTGCTGTCATTAGTATATTTTAGCAAAATGAAGATGATTCAAGCATTAATTTTATTGTGCTTTTGCTCATTTTGAAGATTTTGACATTTTCACCTGAAGTGTACAATCAGGCTGAAAATGCATTTAAAGCCATAAAAAGTTCATTTTGGCTCTCACACCTTAACTAAATGTTGTAGACTCAAACTTGTTGCTGTCATTAGTGTATGTTAGCAAAATGAAGATGATTCAAGCATTAATTTCATTGTGCTTTTGCTCATTTTGAAGATTTTGACATTTTCACCTGAAGTGTACAATCAGGCTGAAAATGCATTTAAAGCCATAAAAAGTTCATTTTGGCTCTCACACCTTAACTAAATGTTGTAGACTCAAACTTTTTGCTGTCATTAGTGTATTTTAGCAAAATGAAGATGATTCAAGCATTAATTTCATTGTGCTTTTGCTCATTTTGAAGATTTTGACATTTTCACCTGAAGTGTACAATCAGGCTGAAAATGCATTTAAAGCCATAAAAAGTTCATTTTGGCTCTCACACCTTAACTAAATGTTGTAGACTCAAACTTTTTGCTGTCATTAGTGTATGTTAGCAAAATGAAGATGATTCAAGCATTCATTTCATTGTGCTTTTGCTCATTTTGAAGATTTTGACATTTTCACCTGAAGTGTACAATCGGGCTGAAAATGCATTTAAAGCCATAAAAAGTTCATTTTGGCTCTCACACCTTAACTAAATGTTGTAGACTCAATTTTTTTGCTGTCATTAGTGTATTTTAGCAAAATGAAGATGATTCAAGCATTAATTTCATTGTGCTTTTGCTCATTTTGAAGATTTTGACATTTTCACCTGAAGTGTACAATCAGGCTGAAAATGCATTTAAAGCCATAAAAAGTTCATTTTGGCTCTCACACCTTAACTAAATGTTGTAGACTCAAACTTTTTGCTGTCATTAGTATATTTTAGCAAAATGAAGATGATTCAAGCATTAATTTTATTGTGCTTTTGCTCATTTTGAAGATTTTGACATTTTCACCTGAAGTGTACAATCGGGCTGAAAATGCGTTTAAAGCCATAAAAAGTTCATTTTGGCTCTCACACCTTAACTAAATGTTGTAGACTCAAAGTTGTTGCTGTCATTAGTGTATGTTAGCAAAATGAAGATGATTCAAGCATTAATTTCATTGTCCTTTTGCTCATTTTGAAGATTTTGACATTTTCACCTGAAGTGTACAATTAGGGGCTGAAAACGCGTTTAAAGCAATAAAAAGTTCATTTTGGCTCTCACACCTTAACTAAATGTTGTAGACTCAAACTTTTTGCTGTCATTAGTGTATTTTAGCAAAATGAAGATGATTCAAGCATTAATTTCATTGTGCTTTTGCTCATTTTGAAGATTTTGACATTTTCACCTGAAGTGTACAATTAGGGGCTGAAAACGCGTTTAAAGCAATAAAAAGTTCATTTTGGCTCTCACACCTTAACTAAATGTTGTAGACTCAAACTTTTTGCTGTCATTAGTATATTTTAGCAAAATGAAGATGATTCAAGCATTAATTGTATTGTGCTTTTGCTCATTTTGAAGATTTTGACATTTTCACCTGAAGTGTACAATCGGGCTGAAAATGCATTTAAAGCCATAAAAAGTTCATTTTGGCTCTCACACCTTAACTAAATGTTGTAGACTCAAACTTTTTGCTGTCATTAGTGTATTTTAGCAAAATGAAGATGATTCAAGCATTAATTTCATTGTGCTTTTGCTCATTTTGAAGATTTTGACATTTTCACCTGAAGTGTACAATTAGGGGCTGAAAACGCGTTTAAAGCAATAAAAAGTTCATTTTGGCTCTCACACCTTAACTAAATGTTGTAGACTCAAACTTTTTGCTGTCATTAGTGTATGTTAGCAAAATGAAGATGATTCAAGCATTCATTTCATTGTGCTTTTGCTCATTTTGAAGATTTTGACATTTTCACCTGAAGTGTACAATCAGGCTGAAAATGCATTTAAAGCCATAAAAAGTTCATTTTGGCTCTCACACCTTAACTAAATGTTGTAGACTCAAATTTTTTGCTGTCATTAGTGTATTTTAGCAAAATGAAGATGATTCAAGCATTAATTTCATTGTGCTTTTGCTCATTTTGAAGATTTTGACATTTTCACCTGAAGTGTACAATTAGGGGCTGAAAACGCGTTTAAAGCAATAAAAAGTTCATTTTGGCTCTCACACCTTAACTAAATGTTGTAGACTCAAACTTTTTGCTGTCATTAGTATATTTTAGCAAAATGAAGATGATTCAAGCATTAATTTTATTGTGCTTTTGCTCATTTTGAAGATTTTGACATTTTCACCTGAAGTGTACAATCGGGCTGAAAATGCATTTAAAGCCATAAAAAGTTCATTTTGGCTCTCACACCTTAACTAAATGTTGTAGACTCAAACTTTTTGCTGTCATTAGTGTATGTTAGCAAAATGAAGATGATTCAAGCATTAATTTCATTGTGCTTTTGCTCATTTTGAAGATTTTGACATTTTCACCTGAAGTGTACAATCGGGCTGAAAATGCATTTAAAGCAATAAAAAGTTCATTTTGGCTCTCACACCTTAACTAAATGTTGTAGATTCAAACTTTTTGCTGTCATTAGTGTATTTTAGCAAAATGAAGATGATTCAAGCATTAATTTCATTGTGCTTTTGCTCATTTTGAAGATTTTGACATTTTCACCTGAAGTGTACAATCAGGCTGAAAATGCATTTAAAGCCATAAAAAGTTCATTTTGGCTCTCACACCTTAACTAAATGTTGTAGACTCAAACTTTTTGCTGTCATTAGTGTATTTTAGCAAAATGAAGATGATTCAAGCATTAATTTCATTGTGCTTTTGCTCATTTTGAAGATTTTGACATTTTCACCTGAAGTGTACAATCAGGCTGAAAATGCATTTAAAGCCATAAAAAGTTCATTTTGGCTCTCACACCTTAACTAAATGTTGTAGACTCAAACTTTTTGCTGTCATTAGTGTATTTTAGCAAAATGAAGATGATTCAAGCATTAATTTCATTGTGCTTTTACTCATTTTGAAGATTTTGACATTTTCACCTGAAGTGTACAATCAGGCTGAAAATGCATTTAAAGCCATAAAAAGTTCATTTTGGCTCTCACACCTTAACTAAATGTTGTAGACTCAAACTTTTTGCTGTCATTTGTGTATGTTAGCAAAATGAAGATGATTCAAGCATTAATTTCATTGTGCTTTTGCTCATTTTGAAGATTTTGACATTTTCACCTAAAGTGTACAATCAGGCTGAAAATGCATTTAAAGCCATAAAAAGTTCATTTTGGCTCTCACACCTTAACTAAATGTTGTAGACTCAAACTTTTTTGCTGTCATTAGTGTATTTTAGCAAAATGAAGATGATTCAAGCATTAATTTCATTGTGCTTTTGCTCATTTTGAAGATTTTGACATTTTCACCTGAAGTGTACAATTAGGGGCTGAAAACGCGTTTAAAGCAATAAAAAGTTCATTTTGGCTCTCACACCTTAACTAAATGTTGTAGACTCAAACTTTTTGCTGTCATTAGTATATTTTAGCAAAATGAAGATGATTCAAGCATTAATTTTATTGTGCTTTTGCTCATTTTGAAGATTTTGACATTTTCACCTGAAGTGTACAATCGGGCTGAAAATGCATTTAAAGCCATAAAAAGTTCATTTTGGCTCTCACACCTTAACTAAATGTTGTAGACTCAAACTTTTTGCTGTCATTAGTGTATGTTAGCAAAATGAAGATGATTCAAGCATTAATTTCATTGTGCTTTTGCTCATTTTGAAGATTTTGACATTTTCACCTGAAGTGTACAATCGGGCTGAAAATGCATTTAAAGCAATAAAAAGTTCATTTTGGCTCTCACACCTTAACTAAATGTTGTAGATTCAAACTTTTTGCTGTCATTAGTGTATTTTAGCAAAATGAAGATGATTCAAGCATTAATTTCATTGTGCTTTTGCTCATTTTGAAGATTTTGACATTTTCACCTGAAGTGTACAATCAGGCTGAAAATGCGTTTAAAGCCATAAAAAGTTCATTTTGGCTCTCACACCTTAACTAAATGTTGTAGACTCAAACTTTTTGCTGTCATTAGTATATTTTAGCAAAATGAAGATGATTCAAGCATTAATTTTATTGTGCTTTTGCTCATTTTGAAGATTTTGACATTTTCACCTGAAGTGTACAATTAGGGGCTGAAAACGCGTTTAAAGCAATAAAAAGTTCATTTTGGCTCTCACACCTTAACTAAATGTTGTAGACTCAAACTTTTTGCTGTCATTAGTGTATTTTAGCAAAATGAAGATGATTCAAGCATTAATTTCATTGTGCTTTTGCTCATTTTGAAGATTTTGACATTTTCACCTGAAGTGTACAATTAGGGGCTGAAAACGCGTTTAAAGCAATAAAAAGTTCATTTTGGCTCTCACACCTTAACTAAATGTTGTAGACTCAAACTTTTTGCTGTCATTAGTATATTTTAGCAAAATGAAGATGATTCAAGCATTAATTTCATTGTGCTTTTGCTCATTTTGAAGATTTTGACATTTTCACCTGAAGTGTACAATCAGGCTGAAAACGCGTTTAAAGCAATAAAAAGTTCATTTTGGCTCTCACACCTTAACTAAATGTTGTAGACTCAAACTTTTTGCTGTCATTAGTGTATTTTAGCAAAATGAAGATGATTCAAGCATTAATTTCATTGTGCTTTTGCTCATTTTGAAGATTTTGACATTTTCACCTGAAGTGTACAATTAGGGGCTGAAAACGCGTTTAAAGCAATAAAAAGTTCATTTTGGCTCTCACACCTTAACTAAATGTTGTAGACTCAAACTTTTTGCTGTCATTAGTATATTTTAGCAAAATGAAGATGATTCAAGCATTAATTTTATTGTGCTTTTGCTCATTTTGAAGATTTTGACATTTTCACCTGAAGTGTACAATCGGGCTGAAAATGCATTTAAAGCCATAAAAAGTTCATTTTGGCTCTCACACCTTAACTAAATGTTGTAGACTCAAAGTTGTTGCTGTCATTAGTGTATGTTAGCAAAATGAAGATGATTCAAGCATTAATTTCATTGTGCTTTTGCTCATTTTGAAGATTTTGACATTTTCACCTGAATTGTACAATTAGGGGCTGAAAACGCGTTTAAAGCAATAAAAAGTTCATTTTGGCTCTCACACCTTAACTAAATGTTGTAGACTCAAACTTTTTGCTGTCATTAGTATATTTTAGCAAAATGAAGATGATTCAAGCATTAATTTTATTGTGCTTTTGCTCATTTTGAAGATTTTGACATTTTCACCTGAAGTGTACAATCAGGCTGAAAATGCATTTAAAGCCATAAAAAGTTCATTTTGGCTCTCACACCTTAACTAAATGTTGTAGACTCAAACTTTTTGCTGTCATTAGTGTATTTTAGCAAAATGAAGATGATTCAAGCATTAATTTCATTGTGCTTTTGCTCATTTTGAAGATTTTGACATTTTCACCTGAAGTGTACAATCAGGCTGAAAATGCATTTAAAGCCATAAAAAGTTCATTTTGGCTCTCACACCTTAACTAAATGTTGTAGACTCAAACTTTTTGCTGTCATTTGTGTATGTTAGCAAAATGAAGATGATTCAAGCATTAATTTCATTGTGCTTTTGCTCATTTTGAAGATTTTGACATTTTCACCTAAAGTGTACAATCAGGCTGAAAATGCATTTAAAGCCATAAAAAGTTCATTTTGGCTCTCACACCTTAACTAAATGTTGTAGACTCAAACTTTTTTGCTGTCATTAGTGTATTTTAGCAAAATGAAGATGATTCAAGCATTAATTTCATTGTGCTTTTGCTCATTTTGAAGATTTTGACATTTTCACCTGAAGTGTACAATTAGGGGCTGAAAACGCGTTTAAAGCAATAAAAAGTTCATTTTGGCTCTCACACCTTAACTAAATGTTGTAGACTCAAACTTTTTGCTGTCATTAGTATATTTTAGCAAAATGAAGATGATTCAAGCATTAATTTTATTGTGCTTTTGCTCATTTTGAAGATTTTGACATTTTCACCTGAAGTGTACAATCGGGCTGAAAATGCATTTAAAGCCATAAAAAGTTCATTTTGGCTCTCACACCTTAACTAAATGTTGTAGACTCAAACTTTTTGCTGTCATTAGTGTATGTTAGCAAAATGAAGATGATTCAAGCATTAATTTCATTGTGCTTTTGCTCATTTTGAAGATTTTGACATTTTCACCTGAAGTGTACAATCGGGCTGAAAATGCATTTAAAGCAATAAAAAGTTCATTTTGGCTCTCACACCTTAACTAAATGTTGTAGATTCAAACTTTTTGCTGTCATTAGTGTATTTTAGCAAAATGAAGATGATTCAAGCATTAATTTCATTGTGCTTTTGCTCATTTTGAAGATTTTGACATTTTCACCTGAAGTGTACAATCAGGCTGAAAATGCGTTTAAAGCCATAAAAAGTTCATTTTGGCTCTCACACCTTAACTAAATGTTGTAGACTCAAACTTTTTGCTGTCATTAGTATATTTTAGCAAAATGAAGATGATTCAAGCATTAATTTTATTGTGCTTTTGCTCATTTTGAAGATTTTGACATTTTCACCTGAAGTGTACAATTAGGGGCTGAAAACGCGTTTAAAGCAATAAAAAGTTCATTTTGGCTCTCACACCTTAACTAAATGTTGTAGACTCAAACTTTTTGCTGTCATTAGTGTATTTTAGCAAAATGAAGATGATTCAAGCATTAATTTCATTGTGCTTTTGCTCATTTTGAAGATTTTGACATTTTCACCTGAAGTGTACAATTAGGGGCTGAAAACGCGTTTAAAGCAATAAAAAGTTCATTTTGGCTCTCACACCTTAACTAAATGTTGTAGACTCAAACTTTTTGCTGTCATTAGTATATTTTAGCAAAATGAAGATGATTCAAGCATTAATTTCATTGTGCTTTTGCTCATTTTGAAGATTTTGACATTTTCACCTGAAGTGTACAATCAGGCTGAAAACGCGTTTAAAGCAATAAAAAGTTCATTTTGGCTCTCACACCTTAACTAAATGTTGTAGACTCAAACTTTTTGCTGTCATTAGTGTATTTTAGCAAAATGAAGATGATTCAAGCATTAATTTCATTGTGCTTTTGCTCATTTTGAAGATTTTGACATTTTCACCTGAAGTGTACAATTAGGGGCTGAAAACGCGTTTAAAGCAATAAAAAGTTCATTTTGGCTCTCACACCTTAACTAAATGTTGTAGACTCAAACTTTTTGCTGTCATTAGTATATTTTAGCAAAATGAAGATGATTCAAGCATTAATTTTATTGTGCTTTTGCTCATTTTGAAGATTTTGACATTTTCACCTGAAGTGTACAATCGGGCTGAAAATGCATTTAAAGCCATAAAAAGTTCATTTTGGCTCTCACACCTTAACTAAATGTTGTAGACTCAAACTTGTTGCTGTCATTAGTGTATGTTAGCAAAATGAAGATGATTCAAGCATTAATTTCATTGTGCTTTTGCTCATTTTGAAGATTTTGACATTTTCACCTGAAGTGTACAATTAGGGGCTGAAAACGCGTTTAAAGCAATAAAAAGTTCATTTTGGCTCTCACACCTTAACTAAATGTTGTAGACTCAAACTTTTTGCTGTCATTAGTGTATTTTAGCAAAATGAAGATGATTCAAGCATTAATTTCATTGTGCTTTTGCTCATTTTGAAGATTTTGACATTTTCACCTGAAGTGTACAATTAGGGGCTGAAAACGCGTTTAAAGCAATAAAAAGTTCATTTTGGCTCTCACACCTTAACTAAATGTTGTAGACTCAAACTTTTTGCTGTCATTAGTGTATGTTAGCAAAATGAAGATGATTCAAGCATTAATTTCATTGTGCTTTTGCTCATTTTGAAGATTTTGACATTTTCACCTGAAGTGTACAATCAGGCTGAAAATGCATTTAAAGCCATAAAAAGTTCATTTTGGCTCTCACACCTTAACTAAATATTGTAGACTCAAACTTTTTGCTGTCATTAGTGTATTTTAGCAAAATGAAGATGATTCAAGCATTAATTTCATTGTGCTTTTGCTCATTTTGAAGATTTTGACATTTTCACCTGAAGTGTACAATCAGGCTGAAAATGCATTTAAAGCCATAAAAAGTTCATTTTGGCTCTCACACCTTAACTAAATGTTGTAGACTCAAACTTTTTGCTGTCATTTGTGTATGTTAGCAAAATGAAGATGATTCAAGCATTAATTTCATTGTGCTTTTGCTCATTTTGAAGATTTTGACATTTTCACCTGAAGTGTACAATCAGGCTGAAAATGCATTTAAAGCCATAAAAAGTTCATTTTGGCTCTCACACCTTAACTAAATGTTGTAGACTCAAACTTTTTTGCTGTCATTAGTGTATTTTAGCAAAATGAAGATGATTCAAGCATTAATTTCATTGTGCTTTTGCTCATTTTGAAGATTTTGACATTTTCACCTGAAGTGTACAATTAGGGGCTGAAAACGCGTTTAAAGCAATAAAAAGTTCATTTTGGCTCTCACACCTTAACTAAATGTTGTAGACTCAAACTTTTTGCTGTCATTAGTGTATGTTAGCAAAATGAAGATGATTCAAGCATTAATTTCATTGTGCTTTTGCTCATTTTGAAGATTTTGACATTTTCACCTGAAGTGTACAATCGGGCTGAAAATGCATTTAAAGCAATAAAAAGTTCATTTTGGCTCTCACACCTTAACTAAATGTTGTAGATTCAAACTTTTTGCTGTCATTAGTGTATTTTAGCAAAATGAAGATGATTCAAGCATTAATTTCATTGTGCTTTTGCTCATTTTGAAGATTTTGACATTTTCACCTGAAGTGTACAATCAGGCTGAAAATGCATTTAAAGCCATAAAAAGTTCATTTTGGCTCTCACACCTTAACTAAATGTTGTAGACTCAAACTTTTTGCTGTCATTAGTGTATTTTAGCAAAATGAAGATGATTCAAGCATTAATTTCATTGTGCTTTTGCTCATTTTGAAGATTTTGACATTTTCACCTGAAGTGTACAATCAGGCTGAAAATGCATTTAAAGCCATAAAAAGTTCATTTTGGCTCTCACACCTTAACTAAATGTTGTAGACTCAAACTTTTTGCTGTCATTAGTGTATTTTAGCAAAATGAAGATGATTCAAGCATTAATTTCATTGTCCTTTTGCTCATTTTGAAGATTTTGACATTTTCACCTGAAGTGTACAATTAGGGGCTGAAAACGCGTTTAAAGCAATAAAAAGTTCATTTTGGCTCTCACACCTTAACTAAATGTTGTAGACTCAAACTTTTTGCTGTCATTAGTGTATTTTAGCAAAATGAAGATGATTCAAGCATTAATTTCATTGTGCTTTTGCTCATTTTGAAGATTTTGACATTTTCACCTGAAGTGTACAATTAGGGGCTGAAAACGCGTTTAAAGCAATAAAAAGTTCATTTTGGCTCTCACACCTTAACTAAATGTTGTAGACTCAAACTTTTTGCTGTCATTAGTGTATTTTAGCAAAATGAAGATGATTCAAGCATTAATTTCATTGTGCTTTTGCTCATTTTGAAGATTTTGACATTTTCACCTGAAGTGTACAATTAGGGGCTGAAAACGCGTTTAAAGCAATAAAAAGTTCATTTTGGCTCTCACACCTTAACTAAATGTTGTAGACTCAAACTTTTTGCTGTCATTAGTATATTTTAGCAAAATGAAGATGATTCAAGCATTAATTTTATTGTGCTTTTGCTCATTTTGAAGATTTTGACATTTTCACCTGAAGTGTACAATCGGGCTGAAAATGCATTTAAAGCCATAAAAAGTTCATTTTGGCTCTCACACCTTAACTAAATGTTGTAGACTCAAACTTGTTGCTGTCATTAGTGTATGTTAGCAAAATGAAGATGATTCAAGCATTAATTTCATTGTGCTTTTGCTCATTTTGAAGATTTTGACATTTTCACCTGAAGTGTACAATCGGGCTGAAAATGCATTTAAAGCCATAAAAAGTTCATTTTGGCTCTCACACCTTAACTAAATGTTGTAGACTCAATTTTTTTGCTGTCATTAGTGTATTTTAGCAAAATGAAGATGATTCAAGCATTAATTTCATTGTGCTTTTGCTCATTTTGAAGATTTTGACATTTTCACCTGAAGTGTACAATTAGGGGCTGAAAACGCGTTTAAAGCAATAAAAAGTTCATTTTGGCTCACACACCTTAACTAAATGTTGTAGACTCAAACTTTTTGCTGTCATTAGTATATTTTAGCAAAATGAAGATGATTCAAGCATTAATTTTATTGTGCTTTTGCTCATTTTGAAGATTTTGACATTTTCACCTGAAGTGTACAATTAGGGGCTGAAAACGCGTTTAAAGCAATAAAAAGTTCATTTTGGCTCTCACACCTTAACTAAATGTTGTAGACTCAAACTTTTTGCTGTCATTAGTGTATTTTAGCAAAATGAAGATGATTCAAGCATTAATTTCATTGTGCTTTTGCTCATTTTGAAGATTTTGACATTTTCACCTGAAGTGTACAATTAGGGGCTGAAAACGCGTTTAAAGCAATAAAAAGTTCATTTTGGCTCTCACACCTTAACTAAATGTTGTAGACTCAAACTTTTTGCTGTCATTAGTATATTTTAGCAAAATGAAGATGATTCAAGCATTAATTTTATTGTGCTTTTGCTCATTTTGAAGATTTTGACATTTTCACCTGAAGTGTACAATTAGGGGCTGAAAACGCGTTTAAAGCAATAAAAAGTTCATTTTGGCTCTCACACCTTAACTAAATGTTGTAGACTCAAACTTTTTGCTGTCATTAGTATATTTTAGCAAAATGAAGATGATTCAAGCATTAATTTTATTGTGCTTTTGCTCATTTTGAAGATTTTGACATTTTCACCTGAAGTGTACAATCGGGCTGAAAATGCATTTAAAGCCATAAAAAGTTCATTTTGGCTCTCACACCTTAACTAAATGTTGTAGACTCAAACTTTTTGCTGTCATTAGTGTATGTTAGCAAAATGAAGATGATTCAAGCATTAATTTCATTGTGCTTTTGCTCATTTTGAAGATTTTGACATTTTCACCTGAAGTGTACAATCAGGCTGAAAATGCATTTAAAGCCATAAAAAGTTAATTTTGGCTCTCACACCTTAACTAAATGTTGTAGACTCAAACTTTTTGCTGTCATTAGTGTATTTTAGCAAAATGAAGATGATTCAAGCATTAATTTCATTGTGCTTTTGCTCATTTTGAAGATTTTGACATTTTCACCTGAAGTGTACAATCAGGCTGAAAACGCGTTTAAAGCAATAAAAAGTTCATTTTGGCTCTCACACCTTAACTAAATGTTGTAGACTCAAACTTTTTGCTGTCATTAGTGTATTTTAGCAAAATGAAGATGATTCAAGCATTAATTTCATTGTGCTTTTGCTCATTTTGAAGATTTTGACATTTTCACCTGAAGTGTACAATTAGGGGCTGAAAACGCGTTTAAAGCAATAAAAAGTTCATTTTGGCTCTCACACCTTAACTAAATGTTGTAGACTCAAACTTTTTGCTGTCATTAGTGTATGTTAGCAAAATGAAGATGATTCAAGCATTAATTTCATTGTGCTTTTGCTCATTTTGAAGATTTTGACATTTTCACCTGAAGTGTACAATCAGGCTGAAAATGCATTTAAAGCCATAAAAAGTTCATTTTGGCTCTCACACCTTAACTAAATATTGTAGACTCAAACTTTTTGCTGTCATTAGTGTATTTTAGCAAAAGGAAGATGATTCAAGCATTAATTTCATTGTGCTTTTGCTCATTTTGAAGATTTTGACATTTTCACCTGAAGTGTACAATCAGGCTGAAAATGCATTTAAAGCCATAAAAAGTTCATTTTGGCTCTCACACCTTAACTAAATGTTGTAGACTCAAACTTTTTGCTGTCATTTGTGTATGTTAGCAAAATGAAGATGATTCAAGCATTAATTTCATTGTGCTTTTGCTCATTTTGAAGATTTTGACATTTTCACCTGAAGTGTACAATCAGGCTGAAAATGCATTTAAAGCCATAAAAAGTTCATTTTGGCTCTCACACCTTAACTAAATGTTGTAGACTCAAACTTTTTTGCTGTCATTAGTGTATTTTAGCAAAATGAAGATGATTCAAGCATTAATTTCATTGTGCTTTTGCTCATTTTGAAGATTTTGACATTTTCACCTGAAGTGTACAATTAGGGGCTGAAAACGCGTTTAAAGCAATAAAAAGTTCATTTTGGCTCTCACACCTTAACTAAATGTTGTAGACTCAAACTTTTTGCTGTCATTAGTATATTTTAGCAAAATGAAGATGATTCAAGCATTAATTTTATTGTGCTTTTGCTCATTTTGAAGATTTTGACATTTTCACCTGAAGTGTACAATCGGGCTGAAAATGCATTTAAAGCCATAAAAAGTTCATTTTGGCTCTCACACCTTAACTAAATGTTGTAGACTCAAACTTTTTGCTGTCATTAGTGTATGTTAGCAAAATGAAGATGATTCAAGCATTAATTTCATTGTGCTTTTGCTCATTTTGAAGATTTTGACATTTTCACCTGAAGTGTACAATCGGGCTGAAAATGCATTTAAAGCAATAAAAAGTTCATTTTGGCTCTCACACCTTAACTAAATGTTGTAGATTCAAACTTTTTGCTGTCATTAGTGTATTTTAGCAAAATGAAGATGATTCAAGCATTAGTTTCATTGTGCTTTTGCTCATTTTGAAGATTTTGACATTTTCACCTGAAGTGTACAATCAGGCTGAAAATGCATTTAAAGCCATAAAAAGTTCATTTTGGCTCTCACACCTTAACTAAATGTTGTAGACTCAAACTTTTTGCTGTCATTAGTGTATTTTAGCAAAATGAAGATGATTCAAGCATTAATTTCATTGTGCTTTTGCTCATTTTGAAGATTTTGACATTTTCACCTGAAGTGTACAATCAGGCTGAAAATGCATTTAAAGCCATAAAAAGTTCATTTTGGCTCTCACACCTTAACTAAATGTTGTAGACTCAAACTTTTTGCTGTCATTAGTGTATTTTAGCAAAATGAAGATGATTCAAGCATTAATTTCATTGTCCTTTTGCTCATTTTGAAGATTTTGACATTTTCACCTGAAGTGTACAATTAGGGGCTGAAAACGCGTTTAAAGCAATAAAAAGTTCATTTTGGCTCTCACACCTTAACTAAATGTTGTAGACTCAAACTTTTTGCTGTCATTAGTGTATTT
Organism: Leptonotus elevatus; assembly: GCF_054856555.1. Lineage (NCBI taxonomy): Eukaryota > Metazoa > Chordata > Actinopteri > Syngnathiformes > Syngnathidae > Leptonotus > Leptonotus elevatus. The sequence goes on along the minus strand of NC_141242.1, from coordinate 261,575 downwards.
TAGCAAAATGAAGATGATTCAAGCATTAATTTCATTGTGCTTTTGCTCATTTTGAAGATTTTGACATTTTCACCTGAAGTGTACAATTAGGGGCTGAAAACGCGTTTAAAGCAATAAAAAGTTCATTTTGGCTCTCACACCTTAACTAAATGTTGTAGACTCAAACTTTTTTGCTGTCATTAGTGTATTTTAGCAAAATGAAGATGATTCAAGCATTAATTTCATTGTGCTTTTGCTCATTTTGAAGATTTTGACATTTTCACCTGAAGTGTACAATTAGGGGCTGAAAACGCGTTTAAAGCAATAAAAAGTTCATTTTGGCTCTCACACCTTAACTAAATGTTGTAGACTCAAACTTTTTGCTGTCATTAGTATATTTTAGCAAAATGAAGATGATTCAAGCATTAATTTCATTGTGCTTTTGCTCACTTTGAAGATTTTGACATTTTCACCTGAAGTGTACAATCAGGCTGAAAATGCATTTAAAGCCATAAAAAGTTCATTTTGGCTCTCACACCTTAACTAAATGTTGTAGACTCAAACTTTTTGCTGTCATTAGTGTATTTTAGCAAAATGAAGATGATTCAAGCATTAATTTCATTGTGCTTTTGCTCATTTTGAAGATTTTGACATTTTCACCTGAAGTGTACAATCAGGCTGAAAATGCATTTAAAGCCATAAAAAGTTCATTTTGGCTCTCACACCTTAACTAAATGTTGTAGACTCAAACTTTTTGCTGTCATTAGTGTATTTTAGCAAAATGAAGATGATTCAAGCATTAATTTCATTGTCCTTTTGCTCATTTTGAAGATTTTGACATTTTCACCTGAAGTGTACAATTAGGGGCTGAAAACGCGTTTAAAGCAATAAAAAGTTCATTTTGGCTCTCACACCTTAACTAAATGTTGTAGACTCAAACTTTTTGCTGTCATTAGTGTATTTTAGCAAAATGAAGATGATTCAAGCATTAATTTCATTGTGCTTTTGCTCATTTTGAAGATTTTGACATTTTCACCTGAAGTGTACAATTAGGGGCTGAAAACGCGTTTAAAGCAATAAAAAGTTCATTTTGGCTCTCACACCTTAACTAAATGTTGTAGACTCAAACTTTTTGCTGTCATTAGTATATTTTAGCAAAATGAAGATGATTCAAGCATTAATTTTATTGTGCTTTTGCTCATTTTGAAGATTTTGACATTTTCACCTGAAGTGTACAATCAGGCTGAAAATGCATTTAAAGCCATAAAAAGTTCATTTTGGCTCTCACACCTTAACTAAATGTTGTAGACTCAAACTTTTTGCTGTCATTAGTGTATTTTAGCAAAATTAAGATGATTCAAGCATTAATTTCATTGTGCTTTTGCTCATTTTGAAGATTTTGACATTTTCACCTGAAGTGTACAATCAGGCTGAAAATGCATTTAAAGCCATAAAAAGTTCATTTTGGCTCTCACACCTTAACTAAATGTTGTAGACTCAAACTTTTTGCTGTCATTAGTGTATTTTAGCAAAATGAAGATGATTCAAGCATTAATTTCATTGTCCTTTTGCTCATTTTGAAGATTTTGACATTTTCACCTGAAGTGTACAATTAGGGGCTGAAAACGCGTTTAAAGCAATAAAAAGTTCATTTTGGCTCTCACACCTTAACTAAATGTTGTAGACTCAAACTTTTTGCTGTCATTAGTGTATTTTAGCAAAATGAAGATGATTCAAGCATTAATTTCATTGTGCTTTTGCTCATTTTGAAGATTTTGACATTTTCACCTGAAGTGTACAATTAGGGGCTGAAAACGCGTTTAAAGCAATAAAAAGTTCATTTTGGCTCTCACACCTTAACTAAATGTTGTAGACTCAAACTTTTTGCTGTCATTAGTGTATTTTAGCAAAATGAAGATGATTCAAGCATTAATTTCATTGTGCTTTTGCTCATTTTGAAGATTTTGACATTTTCACCTGAAGTGTACAATTAGGGGCTGAAAACGCGTTTAAAGCAATAAAAAGTTCATTTTGGCTCTCACACCTTAACTAAATGTTGTAGACTCAAACTTTTTGCTGTCATTAGTATATTTTAGCAAAATGAAGATGATTCAAGCATTAATTTTATTGTGCTTTTGCTCATTTTGAAGATTTTGACATTTTCACCTGAAGTGTACAATCGGGCTGAAAATGCATTTAAAGCCATAAAAAGTTCATTTTGGCTCTCACACCTTAACTAAATGTTGTAGACTCAAACTTGTTGCTGTCATTAGTGTATGTTAGCAAAATGAAGATGATTCAAGCATTAATTTCATTGTGCTTTTGCTCATTTTGAAGATTTTGACATTTTCACCTGAAGTGTACAATCGGGCTGAAAATGCATTTAAAGCCATAAAAAGTTCATTTTGGCTCTCACACCTTAACTAAATGTTGTAGACTCAATTTTTTTGGTGTCATTAGTGTATTTTAGCAAAATGAAGATGATTCAAGCATTAATTTCATTGTGCTTTTGCTCATTTTGAAGATTTTGACATTTTCACCTGAAGTGTACAATTAGGGGCTGAAAACGCGTTTAAAGCAATAAAAAGTTCATTTTGGCTCACACACCTTAACTAAATGTTGTAGACTCAAACTTTTTGCTGTCATTAGTATATTTTAGCAAAATGAAGATGATTCAAGCATTAATTTTATTGTGCTTTTGCTCATTTTGAAGATTTTGACATTTTCACCTGAAGTGTACAATTAGGGGCTGAAAACGCGTTTAAAGCAATAAAAAGTTCATTTTGGCTCTCACACCTTAACTAAATGTTGTAGACTCAAACTTTTTGCTGTCATTAGTGTATTTTAGCAAAATGAAGATGATTCAAGCATTAATTTCATTGTGCTTTTGCTCATTTTGAAGATTTTGACATTTTCACCTGAAGTGTACAATTAGGGGCTGAAAACGCGTTTAAAGCAATAAAAAGTTCATTTTGGCTCTCACACCTTAACTAAATGTTGTAGACTCAAACTTTTTGCTGTCATTAGTATATTTTAGCAAAATGAAGATGATTCAAGCATTAATTTTATTGTGCTTTTGCTCATTTTGAAGATTTTGACATTTTCACCTGAAGTGTACAATTAGGGGCTGAAAACGCGTTTAAAGCAATAAAAAGTTCATTTTGGCTCTCACACCTTAACTAAATGTTGTAGACTCAAACTTTTTGCTGTCATTAGTATATTTTAGCAAAATGAAGATGATTCAAGCATTAATTTTATTGTGCTTTTGCTCATTTTGAAGATTTTGACATTTTCACCTGAAGTGTACAATCGGGCTGAAAATGCATTTAAAGCCATAAAAAGTTCATTTTGGCTCTCACACCTTAACTAAATGTTGTAGACTCAAACTTTTTGCTGTCATTAGTGTATGTTAGCAAAATGAAGATGATTCAAGCATTAATTTCATTGTGCTTTTGCTCATTTTGAAGATTTTGACATTTTCACCTGAAGTGTACAATCAGGCTGAAAATGCATTTAAAGCCATAAAAAGTTCATTTTGGCTCTCACACCTTAACTAAATGTTGTAGACTCAAACTTTTTGCTGTCATTAGTGTATTTTAGCAAAATGAAGATGATTCAAGCATTAATTTCATTGTGCTTTTGCTCATTTTGAAGATTTTGACATTTTCACCTGAAGTGTACAATCAGGCTGAAAACGCGTTTAAAGCAATAAAAAGTTCATTTTGGCTCTCACACCTTAACTAAATGTTGTAGACTCAAACTTTTTGCTGTCATTAGTGTATTTTAGCAAAATGAAGATGATTCAAGCATTAATTTCATTGTGCTTTTGCTCATTTTGAAGATTTTGACATTTTCACCTGAAGTGTACAATTAGGGGCTGAAAACGCGTTTAAAGCAATAAAAAGTTCATTTTGGCTCTCACACCTTAACTAAATGTTGTAGACTCAAACTTTTTGCTGTCATTAGTATATTTTAGCAAAATGAAGATGATTCAAGCATTAATTTTATTGTGCTTTTGCTCATTTTGAAGATTTTGACATTTTCACCTGAAGTGTACAATCGGGCTGAAAATGCATTTAAAGCCATAAAAAGTTCATTTTGGCTCTCACACCTTAACTAAATGTTGTAGACTCAAACTTGTTGCTGTCATTAGTGTATGTTAGCAAAATGAAGATGATTCAAGCATTAATTTCATTGTGCTTTTGCTCATTTTGAAGATTTTGACATTTTCACCTGAAGTGTACAATCGGGCTGAAAATGCATTTAAAGCCATAAAAAGTTCATTTTGGCTCTCACACCTTAACTAAATGTTGTAGACTCAATTTTTTTGCTGTCATTAGTGTATTTTAGCAAAATGAAGATGATTCAAGCATTAATTTCATTGTGCTTTTGCTCATTTTGAAGATTTTGACATTTTCACCTGAAGTGTACAATTAGGGGCTGAAAACGCGTTTAAAGCAATAAAAAGTTCATTTTGGCTCACACACCTTAACTAAATGTTGTAGACTCAAACTTTTTGCTGTCATTAGTATATTTTAGCAAAATGAAGATGATTCAAGCATTAATTTTATTGTGCTTTTGCTCATTTTGAAGATTTTGACATTTTCACCTGAAGTGTACAATTAGGGGCTGAAAACGCGTTTAAAGCAATAAAAAGTTCATTTTGGCTCTCACACCTTAACTAAATGTTGTAGACTCAAACTTTTTGCTGTCATTAGTGTATTTTAGCAAAATGAAGATGATTCAAGCATTAATTTCATTGTGCTTTTGCTCATTTTGAAGATTTTGACATTTTCACCTGAAGTGTACAATCAGGCTGAAAATGCATTTAAAGCCATAAAAAGTTCATTTTGGCTCTCACACCTTAACTAAATGTTGTAGACTCAAACTTTTTGCTGTCATTAGTGTATGTTAGCAAAATGAAGATGATTCAAGCATTAATTTCATTGTGCTTTTGCTCATTTTGAAGATTTTGACATTTTCACCTGAAGTGTACAATCAGGCTGAAAATGCATTTAAAGCCATAAAAAGTTCATTTTGGCTCTCACACCTTAACTAAATGTTGTAGACTCAAACTTTTTGCTGTCATTAGTGTATTTTAGCAAAATGAAGATGATTCAAGCATTAATTTCATTGTGCTTTTGCTCATTTTGAAGATTTTGACATTTTCACCTGAAGTGTACAATCAGGCTGAAAATGCATTTAAAGCCATAAAAAGTTCATTTTGGCTCTCACACCTTAACTAAATGTTGTAGACTCAAACTTTTTGCTGTCATTTGTGTATGTTAGCAAAATGAAGATGATTCAAGCATTAATTTCATTGTGCTTTTGCTCATTTTGAAGATTTTGACATTTTCACCTGAAGTGTACAATCAGGCTGAAAATGCATTTAAAGCCATAAAAAGTTCATTTTGGCTCTCACACCTTAACTAAATGTTGTAGACTCAAACTTTTTTGCTGTCATTAGTGTATTTTAGCAAAATGAAGATGATTCAAGCATTAATTTCATTGTGCTTTTGCTCATTTTGAAGATTTTGACATTTTCACCTGAATTGTACAATTAGGGGCTGAAAACGCGTTTAAAGCAATAAAAAGTTCATTTTGGCTCTCACACCTTAACTAAATGTTGTAGACTCAAACTTTTTGCTGTCATTAGTATATTTTAGCAAAATGAAGATGATTCAAGCATTAATTTTATTGTGCTTTTGCTCATTTTGAAGATTTTGACATTTTCACCTGAAGTGTACAATCGGGCTGAAAATGCATTTAAAGCCATAAAAAGTTCATTTTGGCTCTCACACCTTAACTAAATGTTGTAGACTCAAACTTTTTGCTGTCATTAGTGTATGTTAGCAAAATGAAGATGATTCAAGCATTAATTTCATTGTGCTTTTGCTCATTTTGAAGATTTTGACATTTTCACCTGAAGTGTACAATCAGGCTGAAAATGCATTTAAAGCCATAAAAAGTTCATTTTGGCTCTCACACCTTAACTAAATGTTGTAGACTCAAACTTTTTGCTGTCATTAGTGTATTTTAGCAAAATGAAGATGATTCAAGCATTAATTTCATTGTGCTTTTGCTCATTTTGAAGATTTTGACATTTTCACCTGAAGTGTACAATCAGGCTGAAAATGCATTTAAAGCCATAAAAAGTTCATTTTGGCTCTCACACCTTAACTAAATGTTGTAGACTCAAACTTTTTGCTGTCATTAGTGTATGTTAGCAAAATGAAGATGATTCAAGCATTAATTTCATTGTGCTTTTGCTCATTTTGAAGATTTTGACATTTTCACCTGAAGTGTACAATCAGGCTGAAAATGCATTTAAAGCCATAAAAAGTTCATTTTGGCTCTCACACCTTAACTAAATGTTGTAGACTCAAACTTTTTTGCTGTCATTAGTGTATTTTAGCAAAATGAAGATGATTCAAGCATTAATTTCATTGTGCTTTTGCTCATTTTGAAGATTTTGACATTTTCACCTGAAGTGTACAATTAGGGGCTGAAAACGCGTTTAAAGCAATAAAAAGTTCATTTTGGCTCTCACACCTTAACTAAATGTTGTAGACTCAAACTTTTTGCTGTCATTAGTATATTTTAGCAAAATGAAGATGATTCAAGCATTAATTTTATTGTGCTTTTGCTCATTTTGAAGATTTTGACATTTTCACCTGAAGTGTACAATCGGGCTGAAAATGCATTTAAAGCCATAAAAAGTTCATTTTGGCTCTCACACCTTAACTAAATGTTGTAGACTCAAACTTTTTGCTGTCATTAGTGTATGTTAGCAAAATGAAGATGATTCAAGCATTAATTTCATTGTGCTTTTGCTCATTTTGAAGATTTTGACATTTTCACCTGAAGTGTACAATCAGGCTGAAAATGCATTTAAAGGCATAAAAAGTTCATTTTGGCTCTCACACCTTAACTAAATGTTGTAGACTCAAACTTTTTGCTGTCATTAGTGTATTTTAGCAACATGAAGATGATTCAAGCATTAATTTCATTGTGCTTTTGCTCATTTTGAAGATTTTGACATTTTCACCTGAAGTGTACAATCAGGCTGAAAATGCATTTAAAGCCATAAAAAGTTCATTTTGGCTCTCACACCTTAACTAAATGTTGTAGACTCAAACTTTTTGCTGTCATTAGTGTATGTTAGCAAAATGAAGATGATTCAAGCATTAATTTCATTGTGCTTTTGCTCATTTTGAAGATTTTGACATTTTCACCTGAAGTGTACAATCAGGCTGAAAATGCATTTAAAGCCATAAAAAGTTCATTTTGGCTCTCACACCTTAACTAAATGTTGTAGACTCAAACTTTTTGCTGTCATTAGTGTATTTTAGCAACATGAAGATGATTCAAGCATTAATTTCATTGTGCTTTTGCTCATTTTGAAGATTTTGACATTTTCACCTGAAGTGTATAATCAGGCTGAAAATGCATTTAAAGCCATAAAAAGTTCATTTTGGCTCTCACACCTTAACTAAATGTTGTAGACTCAAACTTTTTGCTGTCATTAGTGTATTTTAGCAAAATGAAGATGATTCAAGCATTAATTTCATTGTGCTTTTGCTCATTTTGAAGATTTTGACATTTTCACCTGAAGTGTACAATCGGGCTGAAAATGCATTTAAAGCCATAAAAAGTTCATTTTGGCTCTCACACCTTAACTAAATGTTGTAGACTCAAACTTTTTGCTGTCATTAGTGTATGTTAGCAAAATGAAGATGATTCAAGCATTAATTTCATTGTGCTTTTGCTCATTTTGAAGATTTTGACATTTTCACCTGAAGTGTACAATCAGGCTGAAAATGCATTTAAAGCAATAAAAAGTTCATTTTGGCTCTCACACCTTAACTAAATGTTGTAGACTCAAACTTTTTGATGTCATTAGTATATTTTAGCAAAATGAAGATGATTCAAGCATTAATTTTATTGTGCTTTTGCTCATTTTGAAGATTTTGACATTTTCACCTGAAGTGTACAATCAGGCTGAAAATGCATTTAAAGCCATAAAAAGTTCATTTTGGCTCTCACACCTTAACTAAATGTTGTAGACTCAAACTTTTTGCTGTCATTAGTGTATTTTAGCAAAATGAAGATGATTCAAGCATTAATTTCATTGTGCTTTTGCTCATTTTGAAGATTTTGACATTTTCACCTGAAGGGTACAATCGGGCTGAAAATGCATTTAAAGCCATAAAAAGTTCATTTTGGCTCTCACACCTTAACTAAATGTTGTAGACTCAAACTTTTTGCTGTCATTAGTGTATGTTAGCAAAATGAAGATGATTCAAGCATTAATTTCATTGTGCTTTTGCTCATTTTGAAGATTTTGACATTTTCACCTGAAGTGTACAATCGGGCTGAAAATGCATTTAAAGCCATAAAAAGTTCATTTTGGCTCTCACACCTTAACTAAATGTTGTAGACTCAAACTTTTTGCTGTCATTAGTGTATTTTAGCAAAATGAAGATGATTCAAGCATTAATTTCATTGTGCTTTTGCTCATTTTGAAGATTTTGACATTTTCACCTGAAGTGTACAATTAGGGGCTGAAAACGCGTTTAAAGCAATAAAAAGTTCATTTTGGCTCACACACCTTAACTAAATGTTGTAGACTCAAACTTTTTGCTGTCATTAGTATATTTTAGCAAAATGAAGATGATTCAAGCATTAATTTTATTGTGCTTTTGCTCATTTTGAAGATTTTGACATTTTCACCTGAAGTGTACAATCAGGCTGAAAATGCATTTCAAGCCATAAAAAGTTCATTTTGGCTCTCACACCTTAACTAAATGTTGTAGACTCAAACTTTTTGCTGTCATTAGTGTATTTTAGCAAAATGAAGATGATTCAAGCATTAATTTCATTGTCCTTTTGTTCATTTTGAAGATTTTGACATTTTCACCTGAAGTGTACAATTAGGGGCTGAAAACGCGTTTAAAGCAATAAAAAGTTCATTTTGGCTCTCACACCTTAACTAAATGTTGTAGACTCAAACTTGTTGCTGTCATTAGTGTATTTTAGCAAAATGAAGATGATTCAAGCATTAATTTCATTGTGCTTTTGCTCATTTTGAAGATTTTGACATTTTCACCTGAAGTGTACAATCGGGCTGAAAATGCATTTAAAGCCATAAAAAGTTCATTTTGGCTCTCACACCTTAACTAAATGTTGTAGACTCAAACTTTTTGCTGTCATTAGTGTATTTTAGCAAAATGAAGATGATTCAAACATTAATTTCATTGTGCTTTTGCTCATTTTGAAGATTTTGACATTTTCACCTGAAGTGTACAATCGGGCTGAAAATGCATTTAAAGCAATAAAAAGTTCATTTTGGCTCTCACACCTTAACTAAATGTTGTAGATTCAAACTTTTTGCTGTCATTAGTGTATTTTAGCAAAATGAAGATGATTCAAGCATTAATTTCATTGTGCTTTTGCTCATTTTGAAGATTTTGACATTTTCACCTGAAGTGTACAATTAGGGGCTGAAAACGCGTTTAAAGCAATAAAAAGTTCATTTTGGCTCTCACACCTTAACTAAATGTTGTAGACTCAAACTTTTTGCTGTCATTAGTATATTTTAGCAAAATGAAGATGATTCAAGCATTAATTTTATTGTGCTTTTGCTCATTTTGAAGATTTTGACATTTTCACCTGAAGTGTACAATCGGGCTGAAAATGCATTTAAAGCCATAAAAAGTTCATTTTGGCTCTCACACCTTAACTAAATGTTGTAGACTCAAACTTTTTGCTGTCATTAGTGTATGTTAGCAAAATGAAGATGATTCAAGCATTAATTTCATTGTGCTTTTGCTCATTTTGAAGATTTTGACATTTTCACCTGAAGTGTACAATCAGGCTGAAAATGCATTTAAAGCCATAAAAAGTTCATTTTGGCTCTCACACCTTAACTAAATGTTGTAGACTCAAACTTTTTGCTGTCATTAGTGTATGTTAGCAAAATGAAGATGATTCAAGCATTAATTTCATTGTGCTTTTGCTCATTTTGAAGATTTTGACATTTTCACCTGAAGTGTACAATCAGGCTGAAAATGCATTTAAAGCCATAAAAAGTTCATTTTGGCTCTCACACCTTAACTAAATGTTGTAGACTCAAACTGTTTGCTGTCATTAGTATATTTTAGCAAAATGAAGATGATTCAAGCATTAATTTTATTGTGCTTTTGCTCATTTTGAAGATTTTGACATTTTCACCTGAAGTGTACAATTAGGGGCTGAAAACGCGTTTAAAGCAATAAAAAGTTCATTTTGGCTCTCACACCTTAACTAAATGTTGTAGACTCAAACTTTTTGCTGTCATTAGTGTATTTTAGCAAAATGAAGATGATTCAAGCATTAATTTCATTGTGCTTTTGCTCATTTTGAAGATTTTGACATTTTCACCTGAAGTGTACAATTAGGGGCTGAAAACGCGTTTAAAGCAATAAAAAGTTCATTTTGGCTCTCACACCTTAACTAAATGTTGTAGACTCAAACTTTTTGCTGTCATTAGTATATTTTAGCAAAATGAAGATGATTCAAGCATTAATTTTATTGTGCTTTTGCTCATTTTGAAGATTTTGACATTTTCACCTGAAGTGTACAATCAGGCTGAAAATGCATTTAAAGCCATAAAAAGTTCATTTTGGCTCTCACACCTTAACTAAATGTTGTAGACTCAAACTTTTTGCTGTCATTAGTGTATTTTTGCAAAATGAAGATGATTCAAGCATTAATTTCATTGTGCTTTTGCTCATTTTGAAGATTTTTACATTTTCACCTGAAGTGTACAATCAGGCTGAAAATGCATTTAAAGCCATAAAAAGTTCATTTTGGCTCTCACACCTTAACTAAATGTTGTAGACTCAATTTTTTTGCTGTCATTAGTGTATGTTAGCAAAATGAAGATGATTCAAGCATTAATTTCATTGTGCTTTTGCTCATTTTGAAGATTTTGACATTTTCACCTGAAGTGTACAATCAGGCTGAAAATGCATTTAAAGCCATAAAAAGTTCATTTTGGCTCTCACACCTTAACTAAATGTTGTAGACTCAAACTTGTTGCTGTCATTAGTGTATGTTAGCAAAATGAAGATGATTCAAGCATTAATTTCATTGTGCTTTTGCTCATTTTGAAGATTTTGACATTTTCACCTGAAGTGTACAATCAGGCTGAAAATGCATTTAAAGCCATAAAAAGTTCATTTTGGCTCTCACACCTTAACTAAATGTTGTAGACTCAAACTTTTTGCTGTCATTAGTGTATTTTAGCAAAATGAAGATGATTCAAGCATTAATTTCATTGTGCTTTTGCTCATTTTGAAGATTTTGACATTTTCACCTGAAGTGTACAATCGGGCTGAAAATGCATTTAAAGCCATAAAAAGTTCATTTTGGCTCTCACACCTTAACTAAATGTTGTAGACTCAAACTTTTTGCTGTCATTAGTGTATTTTAGCAAAATGAAGATGATTCAAACATTAATTTCATTGTGCTTTTGCTCATTTTGAAGATTTTGACATTTTCACCTGAAGTGTACAATCGGGCTGAAAATGCATTTAAAGCAATAAAAAGTTCA
>NC_141242.1:194039-249980 GCF_054856555.1 Leptonotus elevatus | reverse complement strand
AGTGTACAATCGGGCTGAAAATGCATTTAAAGCAATAAAAAGTTCATTTTGGCTCTCACACCTAAACTAAATGTTGTAGATTCAAACTTTTTGCTGTCATTAGTGTATTTTAGCAAAATGAAGATGATTCAAGCATTAATTTCATTGTGCTTTTGCTCATTTTGAAGATTTTGACATTTTCACCTGAAGTGTACAATTAGGGGCTGAAAACGCGTTTAAAGCAATCAAAAGTTCATTTTGGCTCTCACACCTTAACTAAATGTTGTAGACTCAAACTTTTTGCTGTCATTAGTGTATGTTAGCAAAATGAAGATGATTCAAGTATTAATTTCATTGTGCTTTTGCTCATTTTGAAGATTTTGACATTTTCACCTGAAGTGTACAATCAGGCTGAAAATGCATTTAAAGCCATAAAAAGTTCATTTTGGCTCTCACACCTTAACTAAATGTTGTAGACTCAAACTTTTTGCTGTCATTAGTGTATTTTAGCAAAATGAAGATGATTCAAGCATTAATTTCATTGTGCTTTTGCTCATTTTGAAGATTTTGACATTTTCACCTGAAGTGTACAATCAGGCTGAAAATGCATTTAAAGCCATAAAAAGTTAATTTTGGCTCTCACACCTTAACTAAATGTTGTAGACTCAAACTTTTTGCTGTCATTAGTGTATTTTAGCAAAATGAAGATGATTCAAGCATTAATTTCATTGTGCTTTTGCTCATTTTGAAGATTTTGACATTTTCACCTGAAGTGTACAATCAGGCTGAAAATGCATTTTAAGCCATAAAAAGTTCATTTTGGCTCTCACACCTTAACTAAATGTTGTAGACTCAAACTTTTTGCTGTCATTAGTGTATGTTAGCAAAATGAAGATGATTCAAGCATTAATTTCATTGTGCTTTTGCTCATTTTGAAGATTTTGACATTTTCACCTGAAGTGTACAATCAGGCTGAAAATGCATTTAAAGCCATAAAAAGTTCATTTTGGCTCTCACACCTTAACTAAATGTTGTAGACTCAAACTTTTTGCTGTCATTAGTGTATGTTAGCAAAATGAAGATGATTCAAGTATTAATTTCATTGTGCTTTTGCTCATTTTGAAGATTTTGACATTTTCACCTGAAGTGTACAATCAGGCTGAAACTGCATTTAAAGCCATAAAAAGTTCATTTTGGCTCTCACACCTTAACTAAATGTTGTAGACTCAAACTTTTTGCTGTCATTAGTGTATTTTAGCAAAATGAAGATGATTCAAGCATTAATTTCATTGTGCTTTTGCTCATTTTGAAGATTTTGACATTTTCACCTGAAGTGTACAATCAGGCTGAAAATGCATTTAAAGCCATAAAAAGTTCATTTTGGCTCTCACACCTTAACTAAATGTTGTAGACTCAAACTTTTTGCTGTCATTAGTGTATTTTAGCAAAATGAAGATGATTCAAGCATTAATTTCATTGTGCTTTTGCTCATTTTGAAGATTTTGACATTTTCACCTGAAGTGTACAATCGGGCTGAAAATGCATTTAAAGCCATAAAAAGTTCATTTTGGCTCTCACACCTTAACTAAATGTTGTAGACTCAAACTTTTTGCTGTCATTAGTGTATGTTAGCAAAATGAAGATGATTCAAGCATTAATTTCATTGTGCTTTTGCTCATTTTGAAGATTTTGACATTTTCACCTGAAGTGTACAATCGGGCTGAAAATGCATTTAAAGCCATAAAAAGTTCATTTTGGCTCTCACACCTTAACTAAATGTTGTAGACTCAAACTTTTTGCTGTCATTAGTGTATGTTAGCAAAATGAAGATGATTCAAGCATTAATTTCATTGTGCTTTTGCTCATTTTGAAGATTTTGACATTTTCACCTGAAGTGTACAATCAGGCTGAAAATGCATTTAAAGCCATAAAAAGTTCATTTTGGCTCTCACACCATAACTAAATGTTGTAGACTCAAACTTTTTGCTGTCATTAGTGTATTTTAGCAAAATGAAGATGATTCAAGCATTAATTTCATTGTGCTTTTGCTCATTTTGAAGATTTTGACATTTTCACCTGAAGTGTACAATTAGGGGCTGAAAACGCGTTTAAAGCAATAAAAAGTTCATTTTGGCTCTCACACCTTAACTAAATGTTGTAGACTCAAACTTTTTGCTGTCATTAGTATATTTTAGCAAAATGAAGATGATTCAAGCATTAATTTTATTGTGCTTTTGCTCATTTTGAAGATTTTGACATTTTCACCTGAAGTGTACAATCGGGCTGAAAATGCATTTAAAGCCATAAAAAGTTCATTTTGGCTCTCACACCTTAACTAAATGTTGTAGACTCAAACTTTTTGCTGTCATTAGTGTATTTTAGCAAAATGAAGATGATTCAAGCATTAATTTCATTGTGCTTTTGCTCATTTTGAAGATTTTGACATTTTCACCTGAAGTGTACAATCAAGGCTGAAAATGCATTTAAAGCCATAAAAAGTTCATTTTGGCTCTCACACCTTAACTAAATGTTGTAGACTCAAACTTTTTGCTGTCATTAGTGTATTTTAGCAAAATGAAGATGATTCAAGCATTAATTTCATTGTGCTTTTGCTCATTTTGAAGATTTTGACATTTTCACCTGAAGTGTACACAATTAGGGGCTGAAAACGCGTTTAAAGCAATAAAAAGTTCATTTTGGCTCTCACACCTTAACTAAATGTTGTAGATTCAAACTTTTTGCTGTCATTAGTGTATTTTAGCAAAATGAAGATGATTCAAGCATTAATTTCATTGTGCTTTTAATCATTTTGAAGATTTTGACATTTTCACCTGAAGTGTACAATTAGGGGCTGAAAACGCGTTTAAAGCAATAAAAAGTTCATTTTGGCTCTCACACCTTAACTAAATGTTGTAGACTCAAACTTTTTGCTGTCATTAGTGTATGTTAGCAAAATGAAGATGATTCAAGCATTAATTTCATTGTGCTTTTGCTCATTTTGAAGATTTTGACATTTTCACCTGAAGTGTACAATCAGGCTGAAAATGCATTTAAAGCCATAAAAAGTTCATTTTGGCTCTCACACCTTAACTAAATGTTGTAGACTCAAACTTTTTGCTGTCATTAGTGTATTTTAGCAAAATGAAGATGATTCAAGCATTAATTTCATTGTGCTTTTGCTCATTTTGAAGATTTTGACATTTTCACCTGAAGTGTACAATCAGGCTGAAAATGCATTTTAAGCCATAAAAAGTTCATTTTGGCTCTCACACCTTAACTAAATGTTGTAGACTCAAACTTTTTGCTGTCATTAGTGTATGTTAGCAAAATGAAGATGATTCAAGCATTAATTTCATTGTGCTTTTGCTCATTTTGAAGATTTTGACATTTTCACCTGAAGTGTACAATCAGGCTGAAAATGCATTTAAAGCCATAAAAAGTTCATTTTGGCTCTCACACCTTAACTAAATGTTGTAGACTCAAACTTTTTGCTGTCATTAGTGTATTTTAGCAAAATGAAGATGATTCAAGCATTAATTTCATTGTGCTTTTGCTCATTTTGAAGATTTTGACATTTTCACCTGAAGTGTACAATCAGGCTGAAAATGCATTTTAAGCCATAAAAAGTTCATTTTGGCTCTCACACCTTAACTAAATGTTGTAGACTCAAACTTTTTGCTGTCATTAGTGTATGTTAGCAAAATGAAGATGATTCAAGCATTAATTTCATTGTGCTTTTGCTCATTTTGAAGATTTTGACATTTTCACCTGAAGTGTACAATCAGGCTGAAAATGCATTTAAAGCCATAAAAAGTTCATTTTGGCTCTCACACCTTAACTAAATGTTGTAGACTCAAACTTTTTGCTGTCATTAGTGTATTTTAGCAAAATGAAGATGATTCAAGCATTAATTTCATTGTGCTTTTGCTCATTTTGAAGATTTTGACATTTTCACCTGAAGTGTACAATCAGGCTGAAAATGCATTTTAAGCCATAAAAAGTTCATTTTGGCTCTCACACCTTAACTAAATGTTGTAGACTCAAACTTTTTGCTGTCATTAGTGTATGTTAGCAAAATGAAGATGATTCAAGCATTAATTTCATTGTGCTTTTGCTCATTTTGAAGATTTTGACATTTTCACCTGAAGTGTACAATCGGGCTGAAAATGCATTTAAAGCAATAAAAAGTTCATTTTGGCTCTCACACCTTAACTAAATGTTGTAGATTCAAACTTTTTGCTGTCATTAGTGTATTTTAGCAAAATGAAGATGATTCAAGCATTAATTTCATTGTGCTTTTGCTCATTTTGAAGATTTTGACATTTTCACCTGAAGTGTACAATTAGGGGCTGAAAACGCGTTTAAAGCAATAAAAAGTTCATTTTGGCTCTCACACCTTAACTAAATGTTGTAGACTCAAACTTTTTGCTGTCATTAGTATATTTTAGCAAAATGAAGATGATTCAAGCATTAATTTCATTGTGCTTTTGCTCATTTTGAAGATTTTGACATTTTCACCTGAAGTGTACAATCGGGCTGAAAATGCATTTAAAGCCATAAAAAGTTCATTTTGGCTCTCACACCATAACTAAATGTTGTAGACTCAAACTTTTTGCTGTCATTAGTGTATTTTAGCAAAATGAAGATGATTCAAGCATTAATTTCATTGTGCTTTTGCTCATTTTGAAGATTTTGACATTTTCACCTGAAGTGTACAATCAGGCTGAAAATGCATTTAAAGCCATAAAAAGTTCATTTTGGCTCTCACACCTTAACTAAATGTTGTAGACTCAAACTTTTTGCTGTCATTAGTGTATTTTAGCAAAATGAAGATGATTCAAGCATTAATTTCATTGTGCTTTTTGCTCATTTTGAAGATTTTGACATTTTCACCTGAAGTGTACAATCGGGCTGAAAATGCATTTAAAGCAATAAAAAGTTCATTTTGGCTCTCACACCTTAACTAAATGTTGTAGATTCAAACTTTTTGCTGTCATTAGTGTATTTTAGCAAAATGAAGATGATTCAAGCATTAATTTCATTGTGCTTTTGCTCATTTTGAAGATTTTGACATTTTCACCTGAAGTGTACAATTAGGGGCTGAAAACGCGTTTAAAGCAATAAAAAGTTCATTTTGGCTCTCACACCTTAACTAAATGTTGTAGACTCAAACTTTTTGCTGTCATTAGTATATTTTAGCAAAATGAAGATGATTCAAGCATTAATTTTATTGTGCTTTTGCTCATTTTGAAGATTTTGACATTTTCACCTGAAGTGTACAATCGGGCTGAAAATGCATTTAAAGCCATAAAAAGTTCATTTTGGCTCTCACACCTTAACTAAATGTTGTAGACTCAAACTTTTTGCTGTCATTAGTGTATTTTAGCAAAATGAAGATGATTCAAGCATTAATTTCATTGTGCTTTTGCTCATTTTGAAGATTTTGACATTTTCACCTGAAGTGTACAATCAAGGCTGAAAATGCATTTAAAGCCATAAAAAGTTCATTTTGGCTCTCACACCTTAACTAAATGTTGTAGACTCAAACTTTTTGCTGTCATTAGTGTATTTTAGCAAAATGAAGATGATTCAAGCATTAATTTCATTGTGCTTTTGCTCATTTTGAAGATTTTGACATTTTCACCTGAAGTGTACAATTAGGGGCTGAAAACGCGTTTAAAGCAATAAAAAGTTCATTTTGGCTCTCACACCTTAACTAAATGTTGTAGATTCAAACTTTTTGCTGTCATTAGTGTATTTTAGCAAAATGAAGATGATTCAAGCATTAATTTCATTGTGCTTTTAATCATTTTGAAGATTTTGACATTTTCACCTGAAGTGTACAATTAGGGGCTGAAAACGCGTTTAAAGCAATAAAAAGTTCATTTTGGCTCTCACACCTTAACTAAATGTTGTAGACTCAAACTTTTTGCTGTCATTAGTGTATGTTAGCAAAATGAAGATGATTCAAGCATTAATTTCATTGTGCTTTTGCTCATTTTGAAGATTTTGACATTTTCACCTGAAGTGTACAATCAGGCTGAAAATGCATTTAAAGCCATAAAAAGTTCATTTTGGCTCTCACACCTTAACTAAATGTTGTAGACTCAAACTTTTTGCTGTCATTAGTGTATTTTAGCAAAATGAAGATGATTCAAGCATTAATTTCATTGTGCTTTTGCTCATTTTGAAGATTTTGACATTTTCACCTGAAGTGTACAATCGGGCTGAAAATGCATTTAAAGCCATAAAAAGTTCATTTTGGCTCTCACACCTTAACTAAATGTTGTAGACTCAAACTTTTTGCTGTCATTAGTGTATGTTAGCAAAATGAAGATGATTCAAGCATTAATTTCATTGTGCTTTTGCTCATTTTGAAGATTTTGACATTTTCACCTGAAGTGTACAATCGGGCTGAAAATGCATTTAAAGCCATAAAAAGTTCATTTTGGCTCTCACACCTTAACTAAATGTTGTAGACTCAAACTTTTTGCTGTCATTAGTGTATGTTAGCAAAATGAAGATGATTCAAGCATTAATTTCATTGTGCTTTTGCTCATTTTGAAGATTTTGACATTTTCACCTGAAGTGTACAATCAGGCTGAAAATGCATTTAAAGCCATAAAAAGTTCATTTTGGCTCTCACACCATAACTAAATGTTGTAGACTCAAACTTTTTGCTGTCATTAGTGTATTTTAGCAAAATGAAGATGATTCAAGCATTAATTTCATTGTGCTTTTGCTCATTTTGAAGATTTTGACATTTTCACCTGAAGTGTACAATCGGGCTGAAAATGCATTTAAAGCCATAAAAAGTTCATTTTGGCTCTCACACCTTAACTAAATGTTGTAGACTCAAACTTTTTGCTGTCATTAGTGTATTTTAGCAAAATGAAGATGATTCAAGCATTAATTTCATTGTGCTTTTGCTCATTTTGAAAATTTTGACATTTTCACCTGAAGTGTACAATCAAGGCTGAAAATGCATTTAAAGCCATAAAAAGTTCATTTTGGCTCTCACACCTTAACTAAATGTTGTAGACTCAAACTTTTTGCTGTCATTAGTGTATTTTAGCAAAATGAAGATGATTCAAGCATTAATTTCATTGTGCTTTTGCTCATTTTGAAGATTTTGACATTTTCACCTGAAGTGTACAATTAGGGGCTGAAAACGCGTTTAAAGCAATAAAAAGTTCATTTTGGCTCTCACACCTTAACTAAATGTTGTAGATTCAAACTTTTTGCTGTCATTAGTGTATTTTAGCAAAATGAAGATGATTCAAGCATTAATTTCATTGTGCTTTTGCTCATTTTGAAGATTTTGACATTTTCACCTGAAGTGTACAATCAGGCTGAAAATGCATTTTAAGCCATAAAAAGTTCATTTTGGCTCTCACACCTTAACTAAATGTTGTAGACTCAAACTTTTTGCTGTCATTAGTGTATGTTAGCAAAATGAAGATGATTCAAGCATTAATTTCATTGTGCTTTTGCTCATTTTGAAGATTTTGACATTTTCACCTGAAGTGTACAATCAGGCTGAAAATGCATTTAAAGCCATAAAAAGTTCATTTTGGCTCTCACACCTTAACTAAATGTTGTAGACTCAAACTTTTTGCTGTCATTAGTGTATTTTAGCAAAATGAAGATGATTCAAGCATTAATTTCATTGTGCTTTTGCTCATTTTGAAGATTTTGACATTTTCACCTGAAGTGTACAATCAGGCTGAAAATGCATTTTAAGCCATAAAAAGTTCATTTTGGCTCTCACACCTTAACTAAATGTTGTAGACTCAAACTTTTTGCTGTCATTAGTGTATGTTAGCAAAATGAAGATGATTCAAGCATTAATTTCATTGTGCTTTTGCTCATTTTGAAGATTTTGACATTTTCACCTGAAGTGTACAATCGGGCTGAAAATGCATTTAAAGCAATAAAAAGTTCATTTTGGCTCTCACACCTTAACTAAATGTTGTAGATTCAAACTTTTTGCTGTCATTAGTGTATTTTAGCAAAATGAAGATGATTCAAGCATTAATTTCATTGTGCTTTTGCTCATTTTGAAGATTTTGACATTTTCACCTGAAGTGTACAATTAGGGGCTGAAAACGCGTTTAAAGCAATAAAAAGTTCATTTTGGCTCTCACACCTTAACTAAATGTTGTAGACTCAAAGTTTTTGCTGTCATTAGTATATTTTAGCAAAATGAAGATGATTCAAGCATTAATTTCATTGTGCTTTTGCTCATTTTGAAGATTTTGACATTTTCACCTGAAGTGTACAATCGGGCTGAAAATGCATTTAAAGCCATAAAAAGTTCATTTTGGCTCTCACACCATAACTAAATGTTGTAGACTCAAACTTTTTGCTGTCATTAGTGTATTTTAGCAAAATGAAGATGATTCAAGCATTAATTTCATTGTGCTTTTGCTCATTTTGAAGATTTTGACATTTTCACCTGAAGTGTACAATCAGGCTGAAAATGCATTTAAAGCCATAAAAAGTTCATTTTGGCTCTCACACCTTAACTAAATGTTGTAGACTCAAACTTTTTGCTGTCATTAGTGTATTTTAGCAAAATGAAGATGATTCAAGCATTAATTTCATTGTGCTTTTTGCTCATTTTGAAGATTTTGACATTTTCACCTGAAGTGTACAATCGGGCTGAAAATGCATTTAAAGCAATAAAAAGTTCATTTTGGCTCTCACACCTTAACTAAATGTTGTAGATTCAAACTTTTTGCTGTCATTAGTGTATTTTAGCAAAATGAAGATGATTCAAGCATTAATTTCATTGTGCTTTTGCTCATTTTGAAGATTTTGACATTTTCACCTGAAGTGTACAATTAGGGGCTGAAAACGCGTTTAAAGCAATAAAAAGTTCATTTTGGCTCTCACACCTTAACTAAATGTTGTAGACTCAAACTTTTTGCTGTCATTAGTATATTTTAGCAAAATGAAGATGATTCAAGGATTAATTTTATTGTGCTTTTGCTCATTTTGAAGATTTTGACATTTTCACCTGAAGTGTACAATCGGGCTGAAAATGCATTTAAAGCCATAAAAAGTTCATTTTGGCTCTCACACCTTAACTAAATGTTGTAGACTCAAACTTTTTGCTGTCATTAGTGTATTTTAGCAAAATGAAGATGATTCAAGCATTAATTTCATTGTGCTTTTGCTCATTTTGAAGATTTTGACATTTTCACCTGAAGTGTACAATCAAGGCTGAAAATGCATTTAAAGCCATAAAAAGTTCATTTTGGCTCTCACACCTTAACTAAATGTTGTAGACTCAAACTTTTTGCTGTCATTAGTGTATTTTAGCAAAATGAAGATGATTCAAGCATTAATTTCATTGTGCTTTTGCTCATTTTGAAGATTTTGACATTTTCACCTGAAGTGTACAATTAGGGGCTGAAAACGCGTTTAAAGCAATAAAAAGTTCATTTTGGCTCTCACACCTTAACTAAATGTTGTAGATTCAAACTTTTTGCTGTCATTAGTGTATTTTAGCAAAATGAAGATGATTCAAGCATTAATTTCATTGTGCTTTTAATCATTTTGAAGATTTTGACATTTTCACCTGAAGTGTACAATTAGGGGCTGAAAACGCGTTTAAAGCAATAAAAAGTTCATTTTGGCTCTCACACCTTAACTAAATGTTGTAGACTCAAACTTTTTGCTGTCATTAGTGTATGTTAGCAAAATGAAGATGATTCAAGCATTAATTTCATTGTGCTTTTGCTCATTTTGAAGATTTTGACATTTTCACCTGAAGTGTACAATCAGGCTGAAAATGCATTTAAAGCCATAAAAAGTTCATTTTGGCTCTCACACCTTAACTAAATGTTGTAGACTCAAACTTTTTGCTGTCATTAGTGTATTTTAGCAAAATGAAGATGATTCAAGCATTAATTTCATTGTGCTTTTGCTCATTTTGAAGATTTTGACATTTTCACCTGAAGTGTACAATCAGGCTGAAAATGCATTTTAAGCCATAAAAAGTTCATTTTGGCTCTCACACCTTAACTAAATGTTGTAGACTCAAACTTTTTGCTGTCATTAGTGTATGTTAGCAAAATGAAGATGATTCAAGCATTAATTTCATTGTGCTTTTGCTCATTTTGAAGATTTTGACATTTTCACCTGAAGTGTACAATCAGGCTGAAAATGCATTTAAAGCCATAAAAAGTTCATTTTGGCTCTCACACCTTAACTAAATGTTGTAGACTCAAACTTTTTGCTGTCATTAGTGTATGTTAGCAAAATGAAGATGATTCAAGTATTAATTTCATTGTGCTTTTGCTCATTTTGAAGATTTTGACATTTTCACCTGAAGTGTACAATCAGGCTGAAAATGCATTTAAAGCCATAAAAAGTTCATTTTGGCTCTCACACCTTAACTAAATGTTGTAGACTCAAACTTTTTGCTGTCATTAGTGTATTTTAGCAAAATGAAGATGATTCAAGCATTAATTTCATTGTGCTTTTGCTCATTTTGAAGATTTTGACATTTTCACCTGAAGTGTACAATCAGGCTGAAAATGCATTTAAAGCCATAAAAAGTTCATTTTGGCTCTCACACCTTAACTAAATGTTGTAGACTCAAACTTTTTGCTGTCATTAGTGTATTTTAGCAAAATGAAGATGATTCAAGCATTAATTTCATTGTGCTTTTGCTCATTTTGAAGATTTTGACATTTTCACCTGAAGTGTACAATCGGGCTGAAAATGCATTTAAAGCAATAAAAAGTTCATTTTGGCTCTCACACCTTAACTAAATGTTGTAGATTCAAACTTTTTGCTGTCATTAGTGTATTTTAGCAAAATGAAGATGATTCAAGCATTAATTTCATTGTGCTTTTGCTCATTTTGAAGATTTTGACATTTTCACCTGAAGTGTACAATTAGGGGCTGAAAACGCGTTTAAAGCAATAAAAAGTTCATTTTGGCTCTCACACCTTAACTAAATGTTGTAGACTCAAACTTTTTGCTGTCATTAGTGTATTTTAGCAAAATGAAGATGATTCAAGCATTAATTTCATTGTGCTTTTGCTCATTTTGAAGATTTTGACATTTTCACCTGAAGTGTACAATCGGGCTGAAAATGCATTTAAAGCAATAAAAAGTTCATTTTGGCTCTCACACCTTAACTAAATGTTGTAGATTCAAACTTTTTGCTGTCATTAGTGTATTTTAGCAAAATGAAGATGATTCAAGCATTAATTTCATTGTGCTTTTGCTCATTTTGAAGATTTTGACATTTTCACCTGAAGTGTACAATTAGGGGCTGAAAACGCGTTTAAAGCAATAAAAAGTTCATTTTGGCTCTCACACCTTAACTAAATGTTGTAGACTCAAACTTTTTGCTGTCATTAGTATATTTTAGCAAAATGAAGATGATTCAAGCATTAATTTTATTGTGCTTTTGCTCATTTTGAAGATTTTGACATTTTCACCTGAAGTGTACAATCGGGCTGAAAATGCATTTAAAGCCATAAAAAGTTCATTTTGGCTCTCACACCTTAACTAAATGTTGTAGACTCAAACTTTTTGCTGTCATTCGTGTATTTTAGCAAAATGAAGATGATTCAAGCATTAATTTCATTGTGCTTTTGCTCATTTTGAAGATTTTGACATTTTCACCTGTAGTGTACAATCGGGCTGAAAATGCATTTAAAGCAATAAAAAGTTCATTTTGGCTCTCACACCTTAACTAAATGTTGTAGACTCAAACTTTTTGCTGTCATTAGTATATTTTAGCAAAATGAAGATGATTCAAGCATTAATTTTATTGTGCTTTTGCTCATTTTGAAGATTTTGACATTTTCACCTGAAGTGTACAATCGGGCTGAAAATGCATTTAAAGCCATAAAAAGTTCATTTTGGCTCTCACACCTTAACTAAATGTTGTAGACTCAAACTTTTTGCTGTCATTAGTGTATTTTAGCAAAATGAAGATGATTCAAGCATTAATTTCATTGTGCTTTTGCTCATTTTGAAGATTTTGACATTTTCACCTGAAGTGTACAATCAAGGCTGAAAATGCATTTAAAGCAATAAAAAGTTCATTTTGGCTCTCACACCTTAACTAAATGTTGTAGACTCAAACTTTTTGCTGTCATTAGTGTATTTTAGCAAAATGAAGATGATTCAAGCATTAATTTCATTGTGCTTTTGCTCATTTTGAAGATTATGACATTTTCACCTGAAGTGTACAATCAGGCTGAAAATGCATTTAAAGCCATAAAAAGTTCATTTTTGCTCTCACACCTTAACTAAATGTTGTAGACTCAAACTTTTTGCTGTCATTAGTGTATGTTAGCAAAATGAAGATGATTCAAGCATTAATTTCATTGTGCTTTTGCTCATTTTGAAGATTTTGACATTTTCACCTGAAGTGTACAATCAGGCTGAAAATGCATTTAAAGCCATAAAAAGTTCATTTTGGCTCTCACACCTTAACTAAATGTTGTAGACTCAAACTTTTTGCTGTCATTAGTGTATTTTAGCAAAATGAAGATGATTCAAGCATTAATTTCATTGTGCTTTTGCTCATTTTGAAGATTTTGACATTTTCACCTGAAGTGTACAATCAGGCTGAAAATGCATTTAAAGCCATAAAAAGTTCATTTTGGCTCTCACACCTTAACTAAATGTTGTAGACTCAAACTTTTTGCTGTCATTAGTGTATTTTAGCAAAATGAAGATGATTCAAGCATTAATTTCATTGTGCTTTTGCTCATTTTGAAGATTTTGACATTTTCACCTGAAGTGTACAATCAGGCTGAAAATGCATTTAAAGCCATAAAAAGTTCATTTTGGCTCTCACACCTTAACTAAATGTTGTAGACTCAAACTTTTTGCTGTCATTAGTGTATGTTAGCAAAATGAAGATGATTCAAGCATTAATTTCATTGTGCTTTTGCTCATTTTGAAGATTTTGACATTTTCACCTGAAGTGTACAATCAGGCTGAAAATGCATTTAAAGCCATAAAAAGTTCATTTTGGCTCTCACACCTTAACTAAATGTTGTAGACTCAAACTTTTTGCTGTCATTAGTGTATTTTAGCAAAATGAAGATGATTCAAGCATTAATTTCATTGTGCTTTTGCTCATTTTGAAGATTTTGACATTTTCACCTGAAGTGTACAATCAGGCTGAAAATGCATTTAAAGCCATAAAAAGTTCATTTTGGCTCTCACACCTTAACTAAATGTTGTAGACTCAAACTTTTTGCTGTCATTAGTGTATTTTAGCAAAATGAAGATGATTCAAGCATTAATTTCATTGTGCTTTTGCTCATTTTGAAGATTTTGACATTTTCACCTGAAGTGTACAATCAGGCTGAAAATGCATTTAAAGCCATAAAAAGTTCATTTTGGCTCTCACACCTTAACTAAATGTTGTAGACTCAAACTTTTTGCTGTCATTAGTGTATGTTAGCAAAATGAAGATGATTCAAGCATTAATTTCATTGTGCTTTTGCTCATTTTGAAGATTTTGACATTTTCACCTGAAGTGTACAATCAGGCTGAAAATGCATTTAAAGCCATAAAAAGTTCATTTTGGCTCTCACACCTTAACTAAATGTTGTAGACTCAAACTTTTTGCTGTCATTAGTGTATTTTAGCAAAATGAAGATGATTCAAGCATTAATTTCATTGTGCTTTTGCTCATTTTGAAGATTTTGACATTTTCACCTGAAGTGTACAATCAGGCTGAAAATGCATTTAAAGCCATAAAAAGTTCATTTTGGCTCTCACACCTTAACTAAATGTTGTAGACTCAAACTTTTTGCTGTCATTAGTGTATTTTAGCAAAATGAAGATGATTCAAGCATTAATTTCATTGTGCTTTTGCTCATTTTGAAGATTTTGACATTTTCACCTGAAGTGTACAATCAGGCTGAAAATGCATTTAAAGCCATAAAAAGTTCATTTTGGCTCTCACACCTTAACTAAATGTTGTAGACTCAAACTTTTTGCTGTCATTAGTGTATTTTAGCAAAATGAAGATGATTCAAGCATTAATTTCATTGTGCTTTTGCTCATTTTGAAGATTTTGACATTTTCACCTGAAGTGTACAATCGGGCTGAAAATGCATTTAAAGCAATAAAAAGTTCATTTTGGCTCTCACACCTTAACTAAATGTTGTAGATTCAAACTTTTTGCTGTCATTAGTGTATTTTAGCAAAATGAAGATGATTCAAGCATTAATTTCATTGTGCTTTTGCTCATTTTGAAGATTTTGACATTTTCACCTGAAGTGTACAATTAGGGGCTGAAAACGCGTTTAAAGCAATAAAAAGTTCATTTTGGCTCTCACACCTTAACTAAATGTTGTAGACTCAAACTTTTTACTGTCATTAGTATATTTTAGCAAAATGAAGATGATTCAAGCATTAATTTTATTGTGCTTTTGCTCATTTTGAAGATTTTGATATTTTCACCTGAAGTGTACAATCGGGCTGAAAATGCATTTAAAGCCATAAAAAGTTCATTTTGGCTCTCACACCTAACTAAATGTTGTAGACTCAAACTTTTTGCTGTCATTAGTGTATTTTAGCAAAATGAAGATGATTAAAGCATTAATTTCATTGTGCTTTTGCTCATTTTGAAGATTTTGACATTTTCACCTGAAGTGTACAATCAGGCTGAAAATGCATTTAAAGCCATAAAAAGTTCATTTTGGCTCTCACACCTTAACTAAATGTTGTAGACTCAAACTTTTTGCTGTCATTAGTGTATTTTAGCAAAATGAAGATGATTCAAGCATTAATTTCATTGTGCTTTTGCTCATTTTGAAGATTTTGACATTTTCACCTGAAGTGTACAATCAGGCTGAAAGTGCATTTAAAGCCATAAAAAGTTCATTTTGGCTCTCACACCTTAACTAAATGTTGTAGACTCAAACTTTTTGCTGTCATTAGTGTATGTTAGCAAAATGAAGATGATTCAAGCATTAATTTCATTGTGCTTTTGCTCATTTTGAAGATTTTGACATTTTCACCTGAAGTGTACAATCAGGCTGAAAATGCATTTAAAGCCATAAAAAGTTCATTTTGGCTCTCACACCTTAACTAAATGTTGTAGACTCAAACTTTTTGCTGTCATTAGTGTATTTTAGCAAAATGAAGATGATTCAAGCATTAATTTCATTGTGCTTTTGCTCATTTTGAAGATTTTGACATTTTCACCTGAAGTGTACAATCAGGCTGAAAATGCATTTAAAGCCATAAAAAGTTCATTTTGGCTCTCACACCTTAACTAAATGTTGTAGACTCAAACTTTTTGCTGTCATTAGTGTATTTTAGCAAAATGAAGATGATTCAAGCATTAATTTCATTGTGCTTTTGCTCATTTTGAAGATTTTGACATTTTCACCTGAAGTGTACAATCGGGCTGAAAATGCATTTAAAGCAATAAAAAGTTCATTTTGGCTCTCACACCTTAACTAAATGTTGTAGATTCAAACTTTTTGCTGTCATTAGTGTATTTTAGCAAAATGAAGATGATTCAAGCATTAATTTCATTGTGCTTTTGCTCATTTTGAAGATTTTGACATTTTCACCTGAAGTGTACAATTAGGGGCTGAAAACGCGTTTAAAGCAATAAAAAGTTCATTTTGGCTCTCACACCTTAACTAAATGTTGTAGACTCAAACTTTTTGCTGTCATTAGTGTATTTTAGCAAAATGAAGATGATTCAAGCATTAATTTCATTGTGCTTTTGCTCATTTTGAAGATTTTGACATTTTCACCTGAAGTGTACAATCGGGCTGAAAATGCATTTAAAGCAATAAAAAGTTCATTTTGGCTCTCACACCTTAACTAAATGTTGTAGATTCAAACTTTTTGCTGTCATTAGTGTATTTTAGCAAAATGAAGATGATTCAAGCATTAATTTCATTGTGCTTTTGCTCATTTTGAAGATTTTGACATTTTCACCTGAAGTGTACAATTAGGGGCTGAAAACGCGTTTAAAGCAATAAAAAGTTCATTTTGGCTCTCACACCTTAACTAAATGTTGTAGACTCAAACTTTTTGCTGTCATTAGTATATTTTAGCAAAATGAAGATGATTCAAGCATTAATTTTATTGTGCTTTTGCTCATTTTGAAGATTTTGACATTTTCACCTGAAGTGTACAATCGGGCTGAAAATGCATTTAAAGCCATAAAAAGTTCATTTTTGCTCTCACACCTTAACTAAATGTTGTAGACTCAAACTTTTTGCTGTCATTAGTGTATGTTAGCAAAATGAAGATGATTCAAGCATTAATTTCATTGTGCTTTTGCTCATTTTGAAGATTTTGACATTTTCACCTGAAGTGTACAATCAGGCTGAAAATGCATTTAAAGCCATAAAAAGTTCATTTTGGCTCTCACACCTTAACTAAATGTTGTAGACTCAAACTTTTTGCTGTCATTAGTGTATTTTAGCAAAATGAAGATGATTCAAGCATTAATTTCATTGTGCTTTTGCTCATTTTGAAGATTTTGACATTTTCACCTGAAGTGTACAATCAGGCTGAAAATGCATTTAAAGCCATAAAAAGTTCATTTTGGCTCTCACACCTTAACTAAATGTTGTAGACTCAAACTTTTTGCTGTCATTAGTGTATTTTAGCAAAATGAAGATGATTCAAGCATTAATTTCATTGTGCTTTTGCTCATTTTGAAGATTTTGACATTTTCACCTGAAGTGTACAATCAGGCTGAAAATGCATTTAAAGCCATAAAAAGTTCATTTTGGCTCTCACACCTTAACTAAATGTTGTAGACTCAAACTTTTTGCTGTCATTAGTGTATTTTAGCAAAATGAAGATGATTCAAGCATTAATTTCATTGTGCTTTTGCTCATTTTGAAGATTTTGACATTTTCACCTGAAGTGTACAATCGGGCTGAAAATGCATTTAAAGCAATAAAAAGTTCATTTTGGCTCTCACACCTTAACTAAATGTTGTAGACTCAAACTTTTTGCTGTCATTAGTATATTTTAGCAAAATGAAGATGATTCAAGCATTAATTTCATTGTGCTTTTGCTCATTTTGAAGATTTTGACATTTTCACCTGAAGTGTACAATCGGGCTGAAAATGCATTTAAAGCCATAAAAAGTTCATTTTGGCTCTCACACCTTAACTAAATGTTGTAGACTCAAACTTTTTGCTGTCATTAGTGTATGTTAGCAAAATGAAGATGATTCAAGCATTAATTTCATTGTGCTTTTGCTCATTTTGAAGATTTTGACATTTTCACCTGAAGTGTACAATCAGGCTGAAAATGCATTTAAAGCCATAAAAAGTTCATTTTGGCTCTCACACCTTAACTAAATGTTGTAGACTCAAACTTTTTGCTGTCATTAGTGTATTTTAGCAAAATGAAGATGATTCAAGCATTAATTTCATTGTGCTTTTGCTCATTTTGAAGATTTTGACATTTTCACCTGAAGTGTACAATCAGGCTGAAAATGCATTTAAAGCCATAAAAAGTTCATTTTGGCTCTCACACCTTAACTAAATGTTGTAGACTCAAACTTTTTGCTGTCATTAGTGTATGTTAGCAAAATGAAGATGATTCAAGCATTAATTTCATTGTGCTTTTGCTCATTTTGAAGATTTTGACATTTTCACCTGAAGTGTACAATCAGGCTGAAAATGCATTTAAAGCCATAAAAAGTTCATTTTGGCTCTCACACCTTAACTAAATGTTGTAGACTCAAACTTTTTGCTGTCATTAGTGTATTTTAGCAAAATGAAGATGATTCAAGCATTAATTTCATTGTGCTTTTGCTCATTTTGAAGATTTTGACATTTTCACCTGAAGTGTACAATCAGGCTGAAAATGCATTTAAAGCCATAAAAAGTTCATTTTGGCTCTCACACCTTAACTAAATGTTGTAGACTCAAACTTTTTGCTGTCATTAGTGTATTTTAGCAAAATGAAGATGATTCAAGCATTAATTTCATTGTGCTTTTGCTCATTTTGAAGATTTTGACATTTTCACCTGAAGTGTACAATCAGGCTGAAAATGCATTTAAAGCCATAAAAAGTTCATTTTGGCTCTCACACCTTAACTAAATGTTGTAGACTCAAACTTTTTGCTGTCATTAGTGTATTTTAGCAAAATGAAGATGATTCAAGCATTAATTTCATTGTGCTTTTGCTCATTTTGAAGATTTTGACATTTTCACCTGAAGTGTACAATCGGGCTGAAAATGCATTTAAAGCAATAAAAAGTTCATTTTGGCTCTCACACCTTAACTAAATGTTGTAGATTCAAACTTTTTGCTGTCATTAGTGTATTTTAGCAAAATGAAGATGATTCAAGCATTAATTTCATTGTGCTTTTGCTCATTTTGAAGATTTTGACATTTTCACCTGAAGTGTACAATTAGGGGCTGAAAACGCGTTTAAAGCAATAAAAAGTTCATTTTGGCTCTCACACCTTAACTAAATGTTGTAGACTCAAACTTTTTGATGTCATTAGTATATTTTAGCAAAATGAAGATGATTCAAGCATTAATTTTATTGTGCTTTTGCTCATTTTGAAGATTTTGACATTTTCACCTGAAGTGTACAATCGGGCTGAAAATGCATTTAAAGCCATAAAAAGTTCATTTTGGCTCTCACACCTTAACTAAATGTTGTAGACTCAAACTTTTTGCTGTCATTAGTGTATTTTAGCAAAATGAAGATGATTCAAGCATTAATTTCATTGTGCTTTTGCTCATTTTGAAGATTTTGACATTTTCACCTGAAGTGTACAATTAGGGGCTGAAAACGCGTTTAAAGCAATAAAAAGTTCATTTTGGCTCTCACACCTTAACTAAATGTTGTAGACTCAAACTTTTTGCTGTCATTAGTGTATGTTAGCAAAATGAAGATGATTCAAGCATTAATTTCATTGTGCTTTTGCTCATTTTGAAGATTTTGACATTTTCACCTGAAGTGTACAATCAGGCTGAAAATGCATTTAAAGCCATAAAAAGTTCATTTTGGCTCTCACACCTTAACTAAATGTTGTAGACTCAAACTTTTTGCTGTCATTAGTGTATTTTAGCAAAATGAAGATGATTCAAGCATTAATTTCATTGTGCTTTTGCTCATTTTGAAGATTTTGACATTTTCACCTGAAGTGTACAATCGGGCTGAAAATGCATTTAAAGCAATAAAAAGTTCATTTTGGCTCTCACACCTTAACTAAATGTTGTAGATTCAAACTTTTTGCTGTCATTAGTGTATTTTAGCAAGATGAAGATGATTCAAGCATTAATTTCATTGTGCTTTTGCTCATTTTGAAGATTTTGACATTTTCCCCTGAAGTGTACAATTAGGGGCTGAAAACGCGTTTAAAGCAATAAAAAGTTCATTTTGGCTCTCACACCTTAACTAAATGTTGTAGACTCAAACTTTTTGCTGTCATTAGTATATTTTAGCAAAATGAAGATGATTCAAGCATTAATTTTATTGTGCTTTTGCTCATTTTGAAGATTTTGACATTTTCACCTGAAGTGTACAATCGGGCTGAAAATGCATTTAAAGCCATAAAAAGTTCATTTTGGCTCTCACACCTTAACTAAATGTTGTAGACTCAAACTTTTTGCTGTCATTAGTGTATGTTAGCAAAATGAAGATGATTCAAGCATTAATTTCATTGTGCTTTTGCTCATTTTGAAGATTTTGACATTTTCACCTGAAGTGTACAATCAGGCTGAAAATGCATTTAAAGCCATAAAAAGTTCATTTTGGCTCTCACACCTTAACTAAATGTTGTAGACTCAAACTTTTTGCTGTCATTAGTGTATTTTAGCAAAATGAAGATGATTCAAGCATTAATTTCATTGTGCTTTTGCTCATTTTGAAGATTTTGACATTTTCACCTGAAGTGTACAATCAGGCTGAAAATGCATTTAAAGCCATAAAAAGTTCATTTTGGCTCTCACACCTTAACTAAATGTTGTAGACTCAAACTTTTTGCTGTCATTAGTGTATTTTAGCAAAATGAAGATGATTCAAGCATTAATTTCATTGTGCTTTTGCTCATTTTGAAGATTTTGACATTTTCACCTGAAGTGTACAATCAGGCTGAAAATGCATTTAAAGCCATAAAAAGTTCATTTTGGCTCTCACACCTTAACTAAATGTTGTAGACTCAAACTTTTTGCTGTCATTAGTGTATGTTAGCAAAATGAAGATGATTCAAGCATTAATTTCATTGTGCTTTTGCTCATTTTGAAGATTTTGACATTTTCACCTGAAGTGTACAATCAGGCTGAAAATGCATTTAAAGCCATAAAAAGTTCATTTTGGCTCTCACACCTTAACTAAATGTTGTAGACTCAAACTTTTTGCTGTCATTAGTGTATTTTAGCAAAATGAAGATGATTCAAGCATTAATTTCATTGTGCTTTTGCTCATTTTGAAGATTTTGACATTTTCACCTGAAGTGTACAATCAGGCTGAAAATGCATTTAAAGCCATAAAAAGTTCATTTTGGCTCTCACACCTTAACTAAATGTTGTAGACTCAAACTTTTTGCTGTCATTAGTGTATTTTAGCAAAATGAAGATGATTCAAGCATTAATTTCATTGTGCTTTTGCTCATTTTGAAGATTTTGACATTTTCACCTGAAGTGTACAATCAGGCTGAAAATGCATTTAAAGCCATAAAAAGTTCATTTTGGCTCTCACACCTTAACTAAATGTTGTAGACTCAAACTTTTTGCTGTCATTAGTGTATTTTAGCAAAATGAAGATGATTCAAGCATTAATTTCATTGTGCTTTTGCTCATTTTGAAGATTTTGACATTTTCACCTGAAGTGTACAATCGGGCTGAAAATGCATTTAAAGCAATAAAAAGTTCATTTTGGCTCTCACACCTTAACTAAATGTTGTAGACTCAAACTTTTTGCTGTCATTAGTATATTTTAGCAAAATGAAGATGATTCAAGCATTAATTTCATTGTGCTTTTGCTCATTTTGAAGATTTTGACATTTTCACCTGAAGTGTACAATCGGGCTGAAAATGCATTTAAAGCCATAAAAAGTTCATTTTGGCTCTCACACCTTAACTAAATGTTGTAGACTCAAACTTTTTGCTGTCATTAGTGTATGTTAGCAAAATGAAGATGATTCAAGCATTAATTTCATTGTGCTTTTGCTCATTTTGAAGATTTTGACATTTTCACCTGAAGTGTACAATCAGGCTGAAAATGCATTTAAAGCCATAAAAAGTTCATTTTGGCTCTCACACCTTAACTAAATGTTGTAGACTCAAACTTTTTGCTGTCATTAGTGTATTTTAGCAAAATGAAGATGATTCAAGCATTAATTTCATTGTGCTTTTGCTCATTTTGAAGATTTTGACATTTTCACCTGAAGTGTACAATCAGGCTGAAAATGCATTTAAAGCCATAAAAAGTTCATTTTGGCTCTCACACCTTAACTAAATGTTGTAGACTCAAACTTTTTGCTGTCATTAGTGTATGTTAGCAAAATGAAGATGATTCAAGCATTAATTTCATTGTGCTTTTGCTCATTTTGAAGATTTTGACATTTTCACCTGAAGTGTACAATCAGGCTGAAAATGCATTTAAAGCCATAAAAAGTTCATTTTGGCTCTCACACCTTAACTAAATGTTGTAGACTCAAACTTTTTGCTGTCATTAGTGTATTTTAGCAAAATGAAGATGATTCAAGCATTAATTTCATTGTGCTTTTGCTCATTTTGAAGATTTTGACATTTTCACCTGAAGTGTACAATCAGGCTGAAAATGCATTTAAAGCCATAAAAAGTTCATTTTGGCTCTCACACCTTAACTAAATGTTGTAGACTCAAACTTTTTGCTGTCATTAGTGTATTTTAGCAAAATGAATATGATTCAAGCATTAATTTCATTGTGCTTTTGCTCATTTTGAAGATTTTGACATTTTCACCTGAAGTGTACAATCGGGCTGAAAATGCATTTAAAGCAATAAAAAGTTCATTTTGGCTCTCACACCTTAACTAAATGTTGTAGATTCAAACTTTTTGCTGTCATTAGTGTATTTTAGCAAAATGAAGATGATTCAAGCATTAATTTCATTGTGCTTTTGCTCATTTTGAAGATTTTGACATTTTCACCTGAAGTGTACAATTAGGGGCTGAAAACGCGTTTAAAGCAATAAAAAGTTCATTTTGGCTCTCACACCTTAACTAAATGTTGTAGACTCAAACTTTTTGCTGTCATTAGTATATTTTAGCAAAATGAAGATGATTCAAGCATTAATTTCATTGTGCTTTTGCTCATTTTGAAGATTTTGACATTTTCACCTGAAGTGTACAATCGGGCTGAAAATGCATTTAAAGCCATAAAAAGTTCATTTTGGCTCTCACACCTTAACTAAATGTTGTAGACTCAAACTTTTTGCTGTCATTAGTGTATGTTAGCAAAATGAAGATGATTCAAGCATTAATTTCATTGTGCTTTTGCTCATTTTGAAGATTTTGACATTTTCACCTGAAGTGTACAATCAGGCTGAAAATGCATTTAAAGCCATAAAAAGTTCATTTTGGCTCTCACACCTTAACTAAATGTTGTAGACTCAAACTTTTTGCTGTCATTAGTGTATTTTAGCAAAATGAAGATGATTCAAGCATTAATTTCATTGTGCTTTTGCTCATTTTGAAGATTTTGACATTTTCACCTGAAGTGTACAATCGGGCTGAAAATGCTTTTAAAGCAATAAAAAGTTCATTTTGGCTCTCACACCTTAACTAAATGTTGTAGACTCAAACTTTTTGCTGTCATTAGTATATTTTAGCAAAATGAAGATGATTCAAGCATTAATTTCATTGTGCTTTTGCTCATTTTGAAGATTTTGACATTTTCACCTGAAGTGTACAATCGGGCTGAAAATGCATTTAAAGCCATAAAAAGTTCATTTTGGCTCTCACACCTTAACTAAATGTTGTAGACTCAAACTTTTTGCTGTCATTAGTGTATGTTAGCAAAATGAAGATGATTCAAGCATTAATTTTATTGTGCTTTTGCTCATTTTGAAGATTTTGACATTTTCACCTGAAGTGTACAATCGGGCTGAAAATGCATTTAAAGCCATAAAAAGTTCATTTTGGCTCTCACACCTTAACTAAATGTTGTAGACTCAAACTTTTTGCTGTCATTAGTGTATTTTAGCAAAATGAAGATGATTCAAGCATTAATTTCATTGTGCTTTTGCTCATTTTGAAGATTTTGACATTTTCACCTGAAGTGTACAATCAGGCTGAAAATGCATTTAAAGCCATAAAAAGTTCATTTTGGCTCTCACACCTTAACTAAATGTTGTAGACTCAAACTTTTTGCTGTCATTAGTGTATTTTAGCAAAATGAAGATGATTCAAGCATTAATTTCATTGTGCTTTTGCTCATTTTGAAGATTTTGACATTTTCACCTGAAGTGTACAATCAGGCTGAAAATGCATTTAAAGCCATAAAAAGTTCATTTTGGCTCTTACACCTTAACTAAATGTTGTAGACTCAAACTTTTTGCTGTCATTAGTGTATTTTAGCAAAATGAAGATGATTCAAGCATTAATTTCATTGTGCTTTTGCTCATTTTGAAGATTTTGACATTTTCACCTGAAGTGTACAATCGGGCTGAAAATGCATTTAAAGCAATAAAAAGTTCATTTTGGCTCTCACACCTTAACTAAATGTTGTAGACTCAAACTTTTTGCTGTCATTAGTATATTTTAGCAAAATGAAGATGATTCAAGCATTAATTTCATTGTGCTTTTGCTCATTTTGAAGATTTTGACATTTTCACCTGAAGTGTACAATCGGGCTGAAAATGCATTTAAAGCCATAAAAAGTTCATTTTGGCTCTCACACCTTAACTAAATGTTGTAGACTCAAACTTTTTGCTGTCATTAGTGTATGTTAGCAAAATGAAGATGATTCAAGCATTAATTTCATTGTGCTTTTGCTCATTTTGAAGATTTTGACATTTTCACCTGAAGTGTACAATCAGGCTGAAAATGCATTTAAAGCCATAAAAAGTTCATTTTGGCTCTCACACCTTAACTAAATGTTGTAGACTCAAACTTTTTGCTGTCATTAGTGTATTTTAGCAAAATGAAGATGATTCAAGCATTAATTTCATTGTGCTTTTGCTCATTTTGAAGATTTTGACATTTTCACCTGAAGTGTACAATCAGGCTGAAAATGCATTTAAAGCCATAAAAAGTTCATTTTGGCTCTCACACCTTAACTAAATGTTGTAGACTCAAACTTTTTGCTGTCATTAGTGTATGTTAGCAAAATGAAGATGATTCAAGCATTAATTTCATTGTGCTTTTGCTCATTTTGAAGATTTTGACATTTTCACCTGAAGTGTACAATCAGGCTGAAAATGCATTTAAAGCCATAAAAAGTTCATTTTGGCTCTCACACCTTAACTAAATGTTGTAGACTCAAACTTTTTGCTGTCATTAGTGTATTTTAGCAAAATGAAGATGATTCAAGCATTAATTTCATTGTGCTTTTGCTCATTTTGAAGATTTTGACATTTTCACCTGAAGTGTACAATCAGGCTGAAAATGCATTTAAAGCCATAAAAAGTTCATTTTGGCTCTCACACCTTAACTAAATGTTGTAGACTCAAACTTTTTGCTGTCATTAGTGTATTTTAGCAAAATGAATATGATTCAAGCATTAATTTCATTGTGCTTTTGCTCATTTTGAAGATTTTGACATTTTCACCTGAAGTGTACAATCGGGCTGAAAATGCATTTAAAGCAATAAAAAGTTCATTTTGGCTCTCACACCTTAACTAAATGTTGTAGATTCAAACTTTTTGCTGTCATTAGTGTATTTTAGCAAAATGAAGATGATTCAAGCATTAATTTCATTGTGCTTTTGCTCATTTTGAAGATTTTGACATTTTCACCTGAAGTGTACAATTAGGGGCTGAAAACGCGTTTAAAGCAATAAAAAGTTCATTTTGGCTCTCACACCTTAACTAAATGTTGTAG
The DNA here is from genome assembly GCF_054856555.1 of Leptonotus elevatus. Lineage (NCBI taxonomy): Eukaryota > Metazoa > Chordata > Actinopteri > Syngnathiformes > Syngnathidae > Leptonotus > Leptonotus elevatus. The sequence continues at coordinate 224,976 of NC_141242.1, read as the reverse complement.
ACTCAAACTTTTTGCTGTCATTAGTATATTTTAGCAAAATGAAGATGATTCAAGCATTAATTTTATTGTGCTTTTGCTCATTTTGAAGATTTTGACATTTTCACCTGAAGTGTACAATCGGGCTGAAAATGCATTTAAAGCCATAAAAAGTTCATTTTGGCTCTCACACCTTAACTAAATGTTGTAGACTCAAACTTTTTGCTGTCATTAGTGTATTTTAGCAAAATGAAGATGATTCAAGCATTAATTTCATTGTGCTTTTGCTCATTTTGAAGATTTTGACATTTTCACCTGAAGTGTACAATCAAGGCTGAAAATGCATTTAAAGCCATAAAAAGTTCATTTTGGCTCTCACACCTTAACTAAATGTTGTAGACTCAAACTTTTTGCTGTCATTAGTGTATTTTAGCAAAATGAAGATGATTCAAGCATTAATTTCATTGTGCTTTTGCTCATTTTGAAGATTATGACATTTTCACCTGAAGTGTACAATCAGGCTGAAAATGCATTTAAAGCCATAAAAAGTTCATTTTGGCTCTCACACCTTAACTAAATGTTGTAGACTCAAACTTTTTGCTGTCATTAGTGTATGTTAGCAAAATGAAGATGATTCAAGCATTAATTTCATTGTGCTTTTGCTCATTTTGAAGATTTTGACATTTTCACCTGAAGTGTACAATCAGGCTAAAATGCATTTAAAGCCATAAAAAGTTCATTTTGGCTCTCACGCCTTAACTCAATGTTGTAGACTCAAACTTTTTGCTGTCATTAGTGTATTTTAGCAAAATGAAGATGATTCAAGCATTAATTTCATTGTGCTTTTGCTCATTTTGAAGATTTTGACATTTTCACCTGAAGTGTACAATCAGGCTGAAAATACATTTAAAGCCATAAAAAGTTCATTTTGGCTCTCACACCTTAACTAAATGTTGGCTCTCACACCTTAACTAAATGTTGTAGACTCAAACTTTTTGCTGTCATTAGTGTATGTTAGCAAAATGAAGATGATTCAAGCATTAATTTCATTGTGCTTTTGCTCATTTTGAAGATTTTGACATTTTCACCTGAAGTGTACAATTAGGGGCTGAAAACGCGTTTAAAGCAATAAAAAGTTCATTTTGGCTCTCACACCTTAACTAAATGTTGTAGACTCAAACTTTTTGCTGTCATTAGTATATTTTAGCAAAATGAAGATGATTCAAGCATTAATTTTATTGTGCTTTTGCTCATTTTGAAGATTTTGACATTTTCACCTGAAGTGTACAATCGGGCTGAAAATGCATTTAAAGCCATAAAAAGTTCATTTTGGCTCTCACACCTTAACTAAATGTTGTAGACTCAAACTTTTTGCTGTCATTAGTGTATGTTAGCAAAATGAAGATGATTCAAGCATTAATTTCATTGTGCTTTTGCTCATTTTGAAGATTTTGACATTTTCACCTGAAGTGTACAATCAGGCTGAAAATGCATTTAAAGCCATAAAAAGTTCATTTTGGCTCTCACACCTTAACTAAATGTTGTAGACTCAAACTTTTTGCTGTCATTAGTGTATTTTAGCAAAATGAAGATGATTCAAGCATTAATTTCATTGTGCTTTTGCTCATTTTGAAGATTTTGACATTTTCACCTGAAGTGTACAATCAGGCTGAAAATGCATTTAAAGCCATAAAAAGTTCTTTTTGGCTCTCACACCTTAACTAAATGTTGTAGACTCAAACTGTTTGCTGTCATTAGTGTATGTTAGCAAAATGAAGATGATTCAAGCATTAATTTCATTGTGCTTTTGCTCATTTTGAAGATTTTGACATTTTCACCTGAAGTGTACAATCAGGCTGAAAATGCATTTAAAGCCATAAAAAGTTCATTTTGGCTCTCACACCTTAACTAAATGTTGTAGACTCAAACTTTTTGCTGTCATTAGTGTATTTTAGCAAAATGAAGATGATTCAAGCATTAATTTCATTGTGCTTTTGCTCATTTTGAAGATTTTGACATTTTCACCTGAAGTGTACAATCAGGCTGAAAATGCATTTAAAGCCATAAAAAGTTCATTTTGGCTCTCACACCTTAACTAAATGTTGTAGACTCAAACTTTTTGCTGTCATTAGTGTATTTTAGCAAAATGAAGATGATTCAAGCATTAATTTCATTGTGCTTTTGCTCATTTTGAAGATTTTGACATTTTCACCTGAAGTGTACAATCGGGCTGAAAATGCATTTAAAGCCATAAAAAGTTCATTTTGGCTCTCACACCTTAACTAAATGTTGTAGACTCAAACTTTTTGCTGTCATTAGTGTATGTTAGCAAAATGAAGATGATTCAAGCATTAATTTTATTGTGCTTTTGCTCATTTTGAAGATTTTGACATTTTCACCTGAAGTGTACAATCGGGCTGAAAATGCATTTAAAGCCATAAAAAGTTCATTTTGGCTCTCACACCTTAACTAAATGTTGTAGACTCAAACTTTTTGCTGTCATTAGTGTATTTTAGCAAAATGAAGATGATTCAAGCATTAATTTCATTGTGCTTTTGCTCATTTTGAAGATTTTGACATTTTCACCTGAAGTGTACAATCAGGCTGAAAATGCATTTAAAGCCATAAAAAGTTCATTTTGGCTCTCACACCTTAACTAAATGTTGTAGACTCAAACTTTTTGCTGTCATTAGTGTATTTTAGCAAAATGAAGATGATTCAAGCATTAATTTCATTGTGCTTTTGCTCATTTTGAAGATTTTGACATTTTCACCTGAAGTGTACAATCAGGCTGAAAATGCATTTAAAGCCATAAAAAGTTCATTTTGGCTCTCACACCTTAACTAAATGTTGTAGACTCAAACTTTTTGCTGTCATTAGTGTATTTTAGCAAAATGAAGATGATTCAAGCATTAATTTCATTGTGCTTTTGCTCATTTTGAAGATTTTGACATTTTCACCTGAAGTGTACAATCGGGCTGAAAATGCATTTAAAGCAATAAAAAGTTCATTTTGGCTCTCACACCTTAACTAAATGTTGTAGACTCAAACTTTTTGCTGTCATTAGTATATTTTAGCAAAATGAAGATGATTCAAGCATTAATTTCATTGTGCTTTTGCTCATTTTGAAGATTTTGACATTTTCACCTGAAGTGTACAATCGGGCTGAAAATGCATTTAAAGCCATAAAAAGTTCATTTTGGCTCTCACACCTTAACTAAATGTTGTAGACTCAAACTTTTTGCTGTCATTAGTGTATGTTAGCAAAATGAAGATGATTCAAGCATTAATTTCATTGTGCTTTTGCTCATTTTGAAGATTTTGACATTTTCACCTGAAGTGTACAATCAGGCTGAAAATGCATTTAAAGCCATAAAAAGTTCATTTTGGCTCTCACACCTTAACTAAATGTTGTAGACTCAAACTTTTTGCTGTCATTAGTGTATTTTAGCAAAATGAAGATGATTCAAGCATTAATTTCATTGTGCTTTTGCTCATTTTGAAGATTTTGACATTTTCACCTGAAGTGTACAATCAGGCTGAAAATGCATTTAAAGCCATAAAAAGTTCATTTTGGCTCTCACACCTTAACTAAATGTTGTAGACTCAAACTTTTTGCTGTCATTAGTGTATGTTAGCAAAATGAAGATGATTCAAGCATTAATTTCATTGTGCTTTTGCTCATTTTGAAGATTTTGACATTTTCACCTGAAGTGTACAATCAGGCTGAAAATGCATTTAAAGCCATAAAAAGTTCATTTTGGCTCTCACACCTTAACTAAATGTTGTAGACTCAAACTTTTTGCTGTCATTAGTGTATTTTAGCAAATGAAGATGATTCAAGCATTAATTTCATTGTGCTTTTGCTCATTTTGAAGATTTTGACATTTTCACCTGAAGTGTACAATCAGGCTGAAAATGCATTTAAAGCCATAAAAAGTTCATTTTGGCTCTCACACCTTAACTAAATGTTGTAGACTCAAACTTTTTGCTGTCATTAGTGTATTTTAGCAAAATGAATATGATTCAAGCATTAATTTCATTGTGCTTTTGCTCATTTTGAAGATTTTGACATTTTCACCTGAAGTGTACAATCGGGCTGAAAATGCATTTAAAGCAATAAAAAGTTCATTTTGGCTCTCACACCTTAACTAAATGTTGTAGATTCAAACTTTTTGCTGTCATTAGTGTATTTTAGCAAAATGAAGATGATTCAAGCATTAATTTCATTGTGCTTTTGCTCATTTTGAAGATTTTGACATTTTCACCTGAAGTGTACAATTAGGGGCTGAAAACGCGTTTAAAGCAATAAAAAGTTCATTTTGGCTCTCACACCTTAACTAAATGTTGTAGACTCAAACTTTTTGCTGTCATTAGTATATTTTAGCAAAATGAAGATGATTCAAGCATTAATTTTATTGTGCTTTTGCTCATTTTGAAGATTTTGACATTTTCACCTGAAGTGTACAATCGGGCTGAAAATGCATTTAAAGCCATAAAAAGTTCATTTTGGCTCTCACACCTTAACTAAATGTTGTAGACTCAAACTTTTTGCTGTCATTAGTGTATTTTAGCAAAATGAAGATGATTCAAGCATTAATTTCATTGTGCTTTTGCTCATTTTGAAGATTTTGACATTTTCACCTGAAGTGTACAATCAAGGCTGAAAATGCATTTAAAGCCATAAAAAGTTCATTTTGGCTCTCACACCTTAACTAAATGTTGTAGACTCAAACTTTTTGCTGTCATTAGTGTATTTTAGCAAAATGAAGATGATTCAAGCATTAATTTCATTGTGCTTTTGCTCATTTTGAAGATTATGACATTTTCACCTGAAGTGTACAATCAGGCTGAAAATGCATTTAAAGCCATAAAAAGTTCATTTTGGCTCTCACACCTTAACTAAATGTTGTAGACTCAAACTTTTTGCTGTCATTAGTGTATGTTAGCAAAATGAAGATGATTCAAGCATTAATTTCTTTGTGCTTTTGCTCATTTTGAAGATTTTGACATTTTCACCTGAAGTGTACAATCAGGCTAAAAATGCATTTAAAGCCATAAAAAGTTCATTTTGGCTCTCACGCCTTAACTCAATGTTGTAGACTCAAACTTTTTGCTGTCATTAGTGTATTTTAGCAAAATGAAGATGATTCAAGCATTAATTTCATTGTGCTTTTGCTCATTTTGAAGATTTTGACATTTTCACCTGAAGTGTACAATCAGGCTGAAAATACATTTAAAGCCATAAAAAGTTCATTTTGGCTCTCACACCTTAACTAAATGTTGGCTCTCACACCTTAACTAAATGTTGTAGACTCAAACTTTTTGCTGTCATTAGTGTATGTTAGCAAAATGAAGATGATTCAAGCATTAATTTCATTGTGCTTTTGCTCATTTTGAAGATTTTGACATTTTCACCTGAAGTGTACAATTAGGGGCTGAAAACGCGTTTAAAGCAATAAAAAGTTCATTTTGGCTCTCACACCTTAACTAAATGTTGTAGACTCAAACTTTTTGCTGTCATTAGTATATTTTAGCAAAATGAAGATGATTCAAGCATTAATTTTATTGTGCTTTTGCTCATTTTGAAGATTTTGACATTTTCACCTGAAGTGTACAATCGGGCTGAAAATGCATTTAAAGCCATAAAAAGTTCATTTTGGCTCTCACACCTTAACTAAATGTTGTAGACTCAAACTTTTTGCTGTCATTAGTGTATGTTAGCAAAATGAAGATGATTCAAGCATTAATTTCATTGTGCTTTTGCTCATTTTGAAGATTTTGACATTTTCACCTGAAGTGTACAATCAGGCTGAAAATGCATTTAAAGCCATAAAAAGTTCATTTTGGCTCTCACACCTTAACTAAATGTTGTAGACTCAAACTTTTTGCTGTCATTAGTGTATTTTAGCAAAATGAAGATGATTCAAGCATTAATTTCATTGTGCTTTTGCTCATTTTGAAGATTTTGACATTTTCACCTTAAGTGTACAATCAGGCTGAAAATGCATTTAAAGCCATAAAAAGTTCTTTTTGGCTCTCACACCTTAACTAAATGTTGTAGACTCAAACTGTTTGCTGTCATTAGTGTATGTTAGCAAAATGAAGATGATTCAAGCATTAATTTCATTGTGCTTTTGCTCATTTTGAAGATTTTGACATTTTCACCTGAAGTGTACAATCAGGCTGAAAATGCATTTAAAGCCATAAAAAGTTCATTTTGGCTCTCACACCTTAACTAAATGTTGTAGACTCAAACTTTTTGCTGTCATTAGTGTATTTTAGCAAAATGAAGATGATTCAAGCATTAATTTCATTGTGCTTTTGCTCATTTTGAAGATTTTGACATTTTCACCTGAAGTGTACAATCAGGCTGAAAATGCATTTAAAGCCATAAAAAGTTCATTTTGGCTCTCACACCTTAACTAAATGTTGTAGACTCAAACTTTTTGCTGTCATTAGTGTATTTTAGCAAAATGAAGATGATTCAAGCATTAATTTCATTGTGCTTTTGCTCATTTTGAAGATTTTGACATTTTCACCTGAAGTGTACAATCGGGCTGAAAATGCATTTAAAGCCATAAAAAGTTCATTTTGGCTCTCACACCTTAACTAAATGTTGTAGACTCAAACTTTTTGCTGTCATTAGTATATTTTAGCAAAATGAAGATGATTCAAGCATTAATTTTATTGTGCTTTTGCTCATTTTGAAGATTTTGACATTTTCACCTGAAGTGTACAATCGGGCTGAAAATGCATTTAAAGCCATAAAAAGTTCATTTTGGCTCTCACACCTTAACTAAATGTTGTAGACTCAAACTTTTTGCTGTCATTCGTGTATTTTAGCAAAATGAAGATGATTCAAGCATTAATTTCATTGTGCTTTTGCTCATTTTGAAGATTTTGACATTTTCACCTGTAGTGTACAATCGGGCTGAAAATGCATTTAAAGCAATAAAAAGTTCATTTTGGCTCTCACACCTTAACTAAATGTTGTAGATTCAAACTTTTTGCTGTCATTAGTGTATTTTAGCAAAATGAAGATGATTCAAGCATTAATTTCATTGTGCTTTTGCTCATTTTGAAGATTTTGACATTTTCACCTGAAGTGTACAATTAGGGGCTGAAAACGCATTTAAAGCAATAAAAAGTTCATTTTGGCTCTCACATCTTAACTAAATGTTGTAGACTCAAACTTTTTGCTGTCATTAGTATATTTTAGCAAAATGAAGATGATTCAAGCATTAATTTTATTGTGCTTTTGCTCATTTTGAAGATTTTGACATTTTCACCTGAAGTGTACAATCGGGCTGAAAATGCATTTAAAGCCATAAAAAGTTCATTTTGGCTCTCACACCTTAACTAAATGTTGTAGACTCAAACTTTTTGCTGTCATTAGTGTATTTTAGCAAAATGAAGATGATTCAAGCATTAATTTCATTGTGCTTTTGCTCATTTTGAAGATTTTGACATTTTCACCTGAAGTGTACAATCAAGGCTGAAAATGCATTTAAAGCAATAAAAAGTTCATTTTGGCTCTCACACCTTAACTAAATGTTGTAGACTCAAACTTTTTGCTGTCATTAGTGTATTTTAGCAAAATGAAGATGATTCAAGCATTAATTTCATTGTGCTTTTGCTCATTTTGAAGATTATGACATTTTCACCTGAAGTGTACAATCAGGCTGAAAATGCATTTAAAGCCATAAAAAGTTCATTTTGGCTCTCACACCTTAACTAAATGTTGTAGACTCAAACTTTTTGCTGTCATTAGTGTATGTTAGCAAAATGAAGATGATTCAAGCATTAATTTTATTGTGCTTTTGCTCATTTTGAAGATTTTGACATTTTCACCTGAAGTGTACAATCGGGCTGAAAATGCATTTAAAGCCATAAAAAGTTCATTTTGGCTCTCACACCTTAACTAAATGTTGTAGACTCAAACTTTTTGCTGTCATTAGTGTATTTTAGCAAAATGAAGATGATTCAAGCATTAATTTCATTGTGCTTTTGCTCATTTTGAAGATTTTGACATTTTCACCTGAAGTGTACAATCAAGGCTGAAAATGCATTTAAAGCAATAAAAAGTTCATTTTGGCTCTCACACCTTAACTAAATGTTGTAGACTCAAACTTTTTGCTGTCATTAGTGTATTTTAGCAAAATGAAGATGATTCAAGCATTAATTTCATTGTGCTTTTGCTCATTTTGAAGATTATGACATTTTCACCTGAAGTGTACAATCAGGCTGAAAATGCATTTAAAGCCATAAAAAGTTCATTTTGGCTCTCACACCTTAACTAAATGTTGTAGACTCAAACTTTTTGCTGTCATTAGTGTATGTTAGCAAAATGAAGATGATTCAAGCATTAATTTCATTGTGCTTTTGCTCATTTTGAAGATTTTGACATTTTCACCTGAAGTGTACAATCAGGCTGAAAATGCATTTAAAGCCATAAAAAGTTCATTTTGGCTCTCACACCTTAACTAAATGTTGTAGACTCAAACTTTTTGCTGTCATTAGTGTATTTTAGCAAAATGAAGATGATTCAAGCATTAATTTCATTGTGCTTTTGCTCATTTTGAAGATTTTGACATTTTCACCTGAAGTGTACAATCAGGCTGAAAATGCATTTAAAGCCATAAAAAGTTCATTTTGGCTCTCACACCTTAACTAAATGTTGTAGACTCAAACTTTTTGCTGTCATTAGTGTATTTTAGCAAAATGAATATGATTCAAGCATTAATTTCATTGTGCTTTTGCTCATTTTGAAGATTTTGACATTTTCACCTGAAGTGTACAATCGGGCTGAAAATGCATTTAAAGCAATAAAAAGTTCATTTTGGCTCTCACACCTTAACTAAATGTTGTAGATTCAAACTTTTTGCTGTCATTAGTGTATTTTAGCAAAATGAAGATGATTCAAGCATTAATTTCATTGTGCTTTTGCTCATTTTGAAGATTTTGACATTTTCACCTGAAGTGTACAATTAGGGGCTGAAAACGCGTTTAAAGCAATAAAAAGTTCATTTTGGCTCTCACACCTTAACTAAATGTTGTAGACTCAAACTTTTTGCTGTCATTAGTATATTTTAGCAAAATGAAGATGATTCAAGCATTAATTTTATTGTGCTTTTGCTCATTTTGAAGATTTTGACATTTTCACCTGAAGTGTACAATCGGGCTGAAAATGCATTTAAAGCCATAAAAAGTTCATTTTGGCTCTCACACCTTAACTAAATGTTGTAGACTCAAACTTTTTGCTGTCATTAGTGTATTTTAGCAAAATGAAGATGATTCAAGCATTAATTTCATTGTGCTTTTGCTCATTTTGAAGATTTTGACATTTTCACCTGAAGTGTACAATCAAGGCTGAAAATGCATTTAAAGCCATAAAAAGTTCATTTTGGCTCTCACACCTTAACTAAATGTTGTAGACTCAAACTTTTTGCTGTCATTAGTGTATTTTAGCAAAATGAAGATGATTCAAGCATTAATTTCATTGTGCTTTTGCTCATTTTGAAGATTATGACATTTTCACCTGAAGTGTACAATCAGGCTGAAAATGCATTTAAAGCCATAAAAAGTTCATTTTGGCTCTCACACCTTAACTAAATGTTGTAGACTCAAACTTTTTGCTGTCATTAGTGTATGTTAGCAAAATGAAGATGATTCAAGCATTAATTTCATTGTGCTTTTGCTCATTTTGAAGATTTTGACATTTTCACCTGAAGTGTACAATCAGGCTAAAAATGCATTTAAAGCCATAAAAAGTTCATTTTGGCTCTCACGCCTTAACTCAATGTTGTAGACTCAAACTTTTTGCTGTCATTAGTGTATTTTAGCAAAATGAAGATGATTCAAGCATTAATTTCATTGTGCTTTTGCTCATTTTGAAGATTTTGACATTTTCACCTGAAGTGTACAATCAGGCTGAAAATACATTTAAAGCCATAAAAAGTTCATTTTGGCTCTCACACCTTAACTAAATGTTGGCTCTCACACCTTAACTAAATGTTGTAGACTCAAACTTTTTGCTGTCATTAGTGTATGTTAGCAAAATGAAGATGATTCAAGCATTAATTTCATTGTGCTTTTGCTCATTTTGAAGATTTTGACATTTTCACCTGAAGTGTACAATTAGGGGCTGAAAACGCGTTTAAAGCAATAAAAAGTTCATTTTGGCTCTCACACCTTAACTAAATGTTGTAGACTCAAACTTTTTGCTGTCATTAGTATATTTTAGCAAAATGAAGATGATTCAAGCATTAATTTTATTGTGCTTTTGCTCATTTTGAAGATTTTGACATTTTCACCTGAAGTGTACAATCGGGCTGAAAATGCATTTAAAGCCATAAAAAGTTCATTTTGGCTCTCACACCTTAACTAAATGTTGTAGACTCAAACTTTTTGCTGTCATTAGTGTATGTTAGCAAAATGAAGATGATTCAAGCATTAATTTCATTGTGCTTTTGCTCATTTTGAAGATTTTGACATTTTCACCTGAAGTGTACAATCAGGCTGAAAATGCATTTAAAGCCATAAAAAGTTCATTTTGGCTCTCACACCTTAACTAAATGTTGTAGACTCAAACTTTTTGCTGTCATTAGTGTATTTTAGCAAAATGAAGATGATTCAAGCATTAATTTCATTGTGCTTTTGCTCATTTTGAAGATTTTGACATTTTCACCTGAAGTGTACAATCAGGCTGAAAATGCATTTAAAGCCATAAAAAGTTCTTTTTGGCTCTCACACCTTAACTAAATGTTGTAGACTCAAACTGTTTGCTGTCATTAGTGTATGTTAGCAAAATGAAGATGATTCAAGCATTAATTTCATTGTGCTTTTGCTCATTTTGAAGATTTTGACATTTTCACCTGAAGTGTACAATCAGGCTGAAAATGCATTTAAAGCCATAAAAAGTTCATTTTGGCTCTCACACCTTAACTAAATGTTGTAGACTCAAACTTTTTGCTGTCATTAGTGTATTTTAGCAAAATGAAGATGATTCAAGCATTAATTTCATTGTGCTTTTGCTCATTTTGAAGATTTTGACATTTTCACCTGAAGTGTACAATCAGGCTGAAAATGCATTTAAAGCCATAAAAAGTTCATTTTGGCTCTCACACCTTAACTAAATGTTGTAGACTCAAACTTTTTGCTGTCATTAGTGTATTTTAGCAAAATGAAGATGATTCAAGCATTAATTTCATTGTGCTTTTGCTCATTTTGAAGATTTTGACATTTTCACCTGAAGTGTACAATCGGGCTGAAAATGCATTTAAAGCCATAAAAAGTTCATTTTGGCTCTCACACCTTAACTAAATGTTGTAGACTCAAACTTTTTGCTGTCATTAGTATATTTTAGCAAAATGAAGATGATTCAAGCATTAATTTTATTGTGCTTTTGCTCATTTTGAAGATTTTGACATTTTCACCTGAAGTGTACAATCGGGCTGAAAATGCATTTAAAGCCATAAAAAGTTCATTTTGGCTCTCACACCTTAACTAAATGTTGTAGACTCAAACTTTTTGCTGTCATTCGTGTATTTTAGCAAAATGAAGATGATTCAAGCATTAATTTCATTGTGCTTTTGCTCATTTTGAAGATTTTGACATTTTCACCTGTAGTGTACAATCGGGCTGAAAATGCATTTAAAGCAATAAAAAGTTCATTTTGGCTCTCACACCTTAACTAAATGTTGTAGATTCAAACTTTTTGCTGTCATTAGTGTATTTTAGCAAAATGAAGATGATTCAAGCATTAATTTCATTGTGCTTTTGCTCATTTTGAAGATTTTGACATTTTCACCTGAAGTGTACAATTAGGGGCTGAAAACGCATTTAAAGCAATAAAAAGTTCATTTTGGCTCTCACATCTTAACTAAATGTTGTAGACTCAAACTTTTTGCTGTCATTAGTATATTTTAGCAAAATGAAGATGATTCAAGCATTAATTTTATTGTGCTTTTGCTCATTTTGAAGATTTTGACATTTTCACCTGAAGTGTACAATCGGGCTGAAAATGCATTTAAAGCCATAAAAAGTTCATTTTGGCTCTCACACCTTAACTAAATGTTGTAGACTCAAACTTTTTGCTGTCATTAGTGTATTTTAGCAAAATGAAGATGATTCAAGCATTAATTTCATTGTGCTTTTGCTCATTTTGAAGATTTTGACATTTTCACCTGAAGTGTACAATCAAGGCTGAAAATGCATTTAAAGCAATAAAAAGTTCATTTTGGCTCTCACACCTTAACTAAATGTTGTAGACTCAAACTTTTTGCTGTCATTAGTGTATTTTAGCAAAATGAAGATGATTCAAGCATTAATTTCATTGTGCTTTTGCTCATTTTGAAGATTATGACATTTTCACCTGAAGTGTACAATCAGGCTGAAAATGCATTTAAAGCCATAAAAAGTTCATTTTGGCTCTCACACCTTAACTAAATGTTGTAGACTCAAACTTTTTGCTGTCATTAGTGTATGTTAGCAAAATGAAGATGATTCAAGCATTAATTTTATTGTGCTTTTGCTCATTTTGAAGATTTTGACATTTTCACCTGAAGTGTACAATCGGGCTGAAAATGCATTTAAAGCCATAAAAAGTTCATTTTGGCTCTCACACCTTAACTAAATGTTGTAGACTCAAACTTTTTGCTGTCATTAGTGTATTTTAGCAAAATGAAGATGATTCAAGCATTAATTTCATTGTGCTTTTGCTCATTTTGAAGATTTTGACATTTTCACCTGAAGTGTACAATCAAGGCTGAAAATGCATTTAAAGCAATAAAAAGTTCATTTTGGCTCTCACACCTTAACTAAATGTTGTAGACTCAAACTTTTTGCTGTCATTAGTGTATTTTAGCAAAATGAAGATGATTCAAGCATTAATTTCATTGTGCTTTTGCTCATTTTGAAGATTATGACATTTTCACCTGAAGTGTACAATCAGGCTGAAAATGCATTTAAAGCCATAAAAAGTTCATTTTGGCTCTCACACCTTAACTAAATGTTGTAGACTCAAACTTTTTGCTGTCATTAGTGTATGTTAGCAAAATGAAGATGATTCAAGCATTAATTTCATTGTGCTTTTGCTCATTTTGAAGATTTTGACATTTTCACCTGAAGTGTACAATCAGGCTGAAAATGCATTTAAAGCCATAAAAAGTTCATTTTGGCTCTCACACCTTAACTAAATGTTGTAGACTCAAACTTTTTGCTGTCATTAGTGTATTTTAGCAAAATGAAGATGATTCAAGCATTAATTTCATTGTGCTTTTGCTCATTTTGAAGATTTTGACATTTTCACCTGAAGTGTACAATCAGGCTGAAAATGCATTTAAAGCCATAAAAAGTTCATTTTGGCTCTCACACCTTAACTAAATGTTGTAGACTCAAACTTTTTGCTGTCATTAGTGTATTTTAGCAAAATGAAGATGATTCAAGCATTAATTTCATTGTGCTTTTGCTCATTTTGAAGATTTTGACATTTTCACCTGAAGTGTACAATCAGGCTGAAAATGCATTTAAAGCCATAAAAAGTTCATTTTGGCTCTCACACCTTAACTAAATGTTGTAGACTCAAACTTTTTGCTGTCATTAGTGTATGTTAGCAAAATGAAGATGATTCAAGCATTAATTTCATTGTGCTTTTGCTCATTTTGAAGATTTTGACATTTTCACCTGAAGTGTACAATCAGGCTGAAAATGCATTTAAAGCCATAAAAAGTTCATTTTGGCTCTCACACCTTAACTAAATGTTGTAGACTCAAACTTGTTGCTGTCATTAGTGTATTTTAGCAAAATGAAGATGATTCAAGCATTAATTTCATTGTGCTTTTGCTCATTTTGAAGATTTTGACATTTTCACCTGAAGTGTACAATCAGGCTGAAAATGCATTTAAAGCCATAAAAAGTTCATTTTGGCTCTCACACCTTAACTAAATGTTGTAGACTCAAACTTTTTGCTGTCATTAGTTTATTTTAGCAAAATGAAGATGATTCAAGCATTAATTTCATTGTGCTTTTGCTCATTTTGAAGATTTTGACATTTTCACCTGAAGTGTACAATCGGGCTGAAAATGCATTTAAAGCAATAAAAAGTTCATTTTGGCTCTCACACCTTAACTAAATGTTGTAGACTCAAACTTTTTGCTGTCATTAGTATATTTTAGCAAAATGAAGATGATTCAAGCATTAATTTCATTGTGCTTTTGCTCATTTTGAAGATTTTGACATTTTCACCTGAAGTGTACAATCGGGCTGAAAATGCATTTAAAGCCATAAAAAGTTCATTTTGGCTCTCACACCTTAACTAAATGTTGTAGACTCAAACTTTTTGCTGTCATTAGTGTATGTTAGCAAAATGAAGATGATTCAAGCATTAATTTCATTGTGCTTTTGCTCATTTTGAAGATTTTGACATTTTCACCTGAAGTGTACAATCAGGCTGAAAATGCATTTAAAGCCATAAAAAGTTCATTTTGGCTCTCACACCTTAACTAAATGTTGTAGACTCAAACTTTTTGCTGTCATTAGTGTATTTTAGCAAAATGAAGATGATTCAAGCATTAATTTCATTGTGCTTTTGCTCATTTTGAAGATTTTGACATTTTCACCTGAAGTGTACAATCAGGCTGAAAATGCATTTAAAGCCATAAAAAGTTCATTTTGGCTCTCACACCTTAACTAAATGTTGTAGACTCAAACTTTTTGCTGTCATTAGTGTATGTTAGCAAAATGAAGATGATTCAAGCATTAATTTCATTGTGCTTTTGCTCATTTTGAAGATTTTGACATTTTCACCTGAAGTGTACAATCAGGCTGAAAATGCATTTAAAGCCATAAAAAGTTCATTTTGGCTCTCACACCTTAACTAAATGTTGTAGACTCAAACTTGTTGCTGTCATTAGTGTATTTTAGCAAAATGAAGATGATTCAAGCATTAATTTCATTGTGCTTTTGCTCATTTTGAAGATTTTGACATTTTCACCTGAAGTGTACAATCAGGCTGAAAATGCATTTAAAGCCATAAAAAGTTCATTTTGGCTCTCACACCTTAACTAAATGTTGTAGACTCAAACTTTTTGCTGTCATTAGTGTATTTTAGCAAAATGAAGATGATTCAAGCATTAATTTCATTGTGCTTTTGCTCATTTTGAAGATTTTGACATTTTCACCTGAAGTGTACAATCAGGCTGAAAATGCATTTAAAGCCATAAAAAGTTCATTTTGGCTCTCACACCTTAACTAAATGTTGTAGACTCAAACTTTTTGCTGTCATTAGTGTATTTTAGCAAAATGAAGATGATTCAAGCATTAATTTCATTGTGCTTTTGCTCATTTTGAAGATTTTGACATTTTCACCTGAAGTGTACAATCGGGCTGAAAATGCATTTAAAGCAATAAAAAGTTCATTTTGGCTCTCACACCTTAACTAAATGTTGTAGATTCAAACTTTTTGCTGTCATTAGTGTATTTTAGCAAAATGAAGATGATTCAAGCATTAATTTCATTGTGCTTTTGCTCATTTTGAAGATTTTGACATTTTCACCTGAAGTGTACAATTAGGGGCTGAAAACGCGTTTAAAGCAATAAAAAGTTCATTTTGGCTCTCACACCTTAACTAAATGTTGTAGACTCAAACTTTTTGCTGTCATTAGTATATTTTAGCAAAATGAAGATGATTCAAGCATTAATTTTATTGTGCTTTTGCTCATTTTGAAGATTTTGACATTTTCACCTGAAGTGTACAATCGGGCTGAAAATGCATTTAAAGCCATAAAAAGTTCATTTTGGCTCTCACACCTAACTAAATGTTGTAGACTCAAACTTTTTGCTGTCATTAGTGTATGTTAGCAAAATGAAGATGATTCAAGCATTAATTTCATTGTGCTTTTGCTCATTTTGAAGATTTTGACATTTTCACCTGAAGTGTAC
Organism: Leptonotus elevatus; assembly: GCF_054856555.1. Lineage (NCBI taxonomy): Eukaryota > Metazoa > Chordata > Actinopteri > Syngnathiformes > Syngnathidae > Leptonotus > Leptonotus elevatus. The sequence goes on along the minus strand of NC_141242.1, from coordinate 209,058 downwards.
AATCAGGCTGAAAATGCATTTAAAGCCATAAAAAGTTCATTTTGGCTCTCACACCTTAACTAAATGTTGTAGACTCAAACTTTTTGCTGTCATTAGTGTATTTTAGCAAAATGAAGATGATTCAAGCATTAATTTCATTGTGCTTTTGCTCATTTTGAAGATTTTGACATTTTCACCTGAAGTGTACAATCAGGCTGAAAATGCATTTAAAGCCATAAAAAGTTCATTTTGGCTCTCACACCTTAACTAAATGTTGTAGACTCAAACTTTTTGCTGTCATTAGTGTATTTTAGCAAAATGAAGATGATTCAAGCATTAATTTCATTGTGCTTTTGCTCATTTTGAAGATTTTGACATTTTCACCTGAAGTGTACAATCAGGCTGAAAATGCATTTAAAGCCATAAAAAGTTCATTTTGGCTCTCACACCTTAACTAAATGTTGTAGACTCAAACTTTTTGCTGTCATTAGTGTATTTTAGCAAAATGAAGATGATTCAAGCATTAATTTCATTGTGCTTTTGCTCATTTTGAAGATTTTGACATTTTCACCTGAAGTGTACAATCAGGCTGAAAATGCATTTAAAGCCATAAAAAGTTCATTTTGGCTCTCACACCTTAACTAAATGTTGTAGACTCAAACTTTTTGCTGTCATTAGTGTATTTTAGCAAAATGAAGATGATTCAAGCATTAATTTCATTGTGCTTTTGCTCATTTTGAAGATTTTGACATTTTCACCTGAAGTACAATCGGGCTGAAAATGCATTTAAAGCAATAAAAAGTTCATTTTGGCTCTCACACCTTAACTAAATGTTGTAGATTCAAACTTTTTGCTGTCATTAGTGTATTTTAGCAAAATGAAGATGATTCAAGCATTAATTTCATTGTGCTTTTGCTCATTTTGAAGATTTTGACATTTTCACCTGAAGTGTACAATTAGGGGCTGAAAACGCGTTTAAAGCAATAAAAAGTTCATTTTGGCTCTCACACCTTAACTAAATGTTGTAGACTCAAACTTTTTGCTGTCATTAGTATATTTTAGCAAAATGAAGATGATTCAAGCATTAATTTTATTGTGCTTTTGCTCATTTTGAAGATTTTGACATTTTCACCTGAAGTGTACAATCGGGCTGAAAATGCATTTAAAGCCATAAAAAGTTCATTTTTGCTCTCACACCTTAACTAAATGTTGTAGACTCAAACTTTTTGCTGTCATTAGTGTATGTTAGCAAAATGAAGATGATTCAAGCATTAATTTCATTGTGCTTTTGCTCATTTTGAAGATTTTGACATTTTCACCTGAAGTGTACAATCAGGCTGAAAATGCATTTAAAGCCATAAAAAGTTCATTTTGGCTCTCACACCTTAACTAAATGTTGTAGACTCAAACTTTTTGCTGTCATTAGTGTATTTTAGCAAAATGAAGATGATTCAAGCATTAATTTCATTGTGCTTTTGCTCATTTTGAAGATTTTGACATTTTCACCTGAAGTGTACAATCAGGCTGAAAATGCATTTAAAGCCATAAAAAGTTCATTTTGGCTCTCACACCTTAACTAAATGTTGTAGACTCAAACTTTTTGCTGTCATTAGTGTATTTTAGCAAAATGAAGATGATTCAAGCATTAATTTCATTGTGCTTTTGCTCATTTTGAAGATTTTGACATTTTCACCTGAAGTGTACAATCAGGCTGAAAATGCATTTAAAGCCATAAAAAGTTCATTTTGGCTCTCACACCTTAACTAAATGTTGTAGACTCAAACTTTTTGCTGTCATTAGTATATTTTAGCAAAATGAAGATGATTCAAGCATTAATTTCATTGTGCTTTTGCTCATTTTGAAGATTTTGACATTTTCACCTGAAGTGTACAATCGGGCTGAAAATGCATTTAAAGCCATAAAAAGTTCATTTTGGCTCTCACACCTTAACTAAATGTTGTAGACTCAAACTTTTTGCTGTCATTAGTGTATGTTAGCAAAATGAAGATGATTCAAGCATTAATTTCATTGTGCTTTTGCTCATTTTGAAGATTTTGACATTTTCACCTGAAGTGTACAATCAGGCTGAAAATGCATTTAAAGCCATAAAAAGTTCATTTTGGCTCTCACACCTTAACTAAATGTTGTAGACTCAAACTTTTTGCAGTCATTAGTATATTTTAGCAAAATGAAGATGATTCAAGCATTAATTTTATTGTGCTTTTGCTCATTTTGAAGATTTTGACATTTTCACCTGAAGTGTACAATCGGGCTGAAAATGCATTTAAAGCCATAAAAAGTTCATTTTTGCTCTCACACCTTAACTAAATGTTGTAGACTCAAACTTTTTGCTGTCATTAGTGTATGTTAGCAAAATGAAGATGATTCAAGCATTAATTTCATTGTGCTTTTGCTCATTTTGAAGATTTTGACATTTTCACCTGAAGTGTACAATCAGGCTGAAAATGCATTTAAAGCCATAAAAAGTTCATTTTGGCTCTCACACCTTAACTAAATGTTGTAGACTCAAACTTTTTGCTGTCATTAGTGTATTTTAGCAAAATGAAGATGATTCAAGCATTAATTTCATTGTGCTTTTGCTCATTTTGAAGATTTTGACATTTTCACCTGAAGTGTACAATCAGGCTGAAAATGCATTTAAAGCCATAAAAAGTTCATTTTGGCTCTCACACCTTAACTAAATGTTGTAGACTCAAACTTTTTGCTGTCATTAGTGTATTTTAGCAAAATGAAGATGATTCAAGCATTAATTTCATTGTGCTTTTGCTCATTTTGAAGATTTTGACATTTTCACCTGAAGTGTACAATCAGGCTGAAAATGCATTTAAAGCCATAAAAAGTTCATTTTGGCTCTCACACCTTAACTAAATGTTGTAGACTCAAACTTTTTGCTGTCATTAGTGTATGTTAGCAAAATGAAGATGATTCAAGCATTAATTTCATTGTGCTTTTGCTCATTTTGAAGATTTTGACATTTTCACCTGAAGTGTACAATCAGGCTGAAAATGCATTTAAAGCCATAAAAAGTTCATTTGGCTCTCACACCTTAACTAAATGTTGTAGACTCAAACTTTTTGCTGTCATTAGTGTATTTTAGCAAAATGAAGATGATTCAAGCATTAATTTCATTGTGCTTTTGCTCATTTTGAAGATTTTGACATTTTCACCTGAAGTGTACAATCAGAATGAAAATGCATTTAAAGCCATAAAAAGTTCATTTTGGCTCTCACACCTTAACTAAATGTTGTAGACTCAAACTTTTTGCTGTCATTAGTGTATTTTAGCAAAATGAAGATGATTCAAGCATTAATTTCATTGTGCTTTTGCTCATTTTGAAGATTTTGACATTTTCACCTGAAGTGTACAATCAGGCTGAAAATGCATTTAAAGCCATAAAAAGTTCATTTTGGCTCTCACACCTTAACTAAATGTTGTAGACTCAAACTTTTTGCTGTCATTAGTATATTTTAGCAAAATGAAGATGATTCAAGCATTAATTTCATTGTGCTTTTGCTCATTTTGAAGATTTTGACATTTTCACCTGAAGTGTACAATCGGGCTGAAAATGCATTTAAAGCCATAAAAAGTTCATTTTGGCTCTCACACCTTAACTAAATGTTGTAGACTCAAACTTTTTGCTGTCATTAGTGTATGTTAGCAAAATGAAGATGATTCAAGCATTAATTTCATTGTGCTTTTGCTCATTTTGAAGATTTTGACATTTTCACCTGAAGTGTACAATCAGGCTGAAAATGCATTTAAAGCCATAAAAAGTTCATTTTGGCTCTCACACCTTAACTAAATGTTGTAGACTCAAACTTTTTGCTGTCATTAGTGTATGTTAGCAAAATGAAGATGATTCAAGCATTAATTTCATTGTGCTTTTGCTCATTTTGAAGATTTTGACATTTTCACCTGAAGTGTACAATCAGGCTGAAAATGCATTTAAAGCCATAAAAAGTTCATTTTGGCTCTCACACCTTAACTAAATGTTGTAGACTCAAACTTTTTGCTGTCATTAGTGTATTTTAGCAAAATGAAGATGATTCAAGCATTAATTTCATTGTGCTTTTGCTCATTTTGAAGATTTTGACATTTTCACCTGAAGTGTACAATCAGGCTGAAAATGCATTTAAAGCCATAAAAAGTTCATTTTGGCTCTCACACCTTAACTAAATGTTGTAGACTCAAACTTTTTGCTGTCATTAGTGTATGTTAGCAAAATGAAGATGATTCAAGCATTAATTTCATTGTGCTTTTTCTCATTTTGAAGATTTTGACATTTTCACCTGAAGTGTACAATCAGGCTGAAAATGCATTTAAAGCCATAAAAAGTTCATTTTGGCTCTCACACCTTAACTAAATGTTGTAGACTCAAACTTTTTGCTGTCATTAGTGTATTTTAGCAAAATGAAGATGATTCAAGCATTAATTTCATTGTGCTTTTGCTCATTTTGAAGATTTTGACATTTTCACCTGAAGTGTACAATCAGGCTGAAAATGCATTTAAAGCCATAAAAAGTTCATTTTGGCTCTCACACCTTAACTAAATGTTGTAGACTCAAACTTTTTGCTGTCATTAGTGTATTTTAGCAAAATGAAGATGATTCAAGCATTAATTTCATTGTGCTTTTGCTCATTTTGAAGATTTTGACATTTTCACCTGAAGTGTACAATCAGAATGAAAATGCATTTAAAGCCATAAAAAGTTCATTTTGGCTCTCACACCTTAACTAAATGTTGTAGACTCAAACTTTTTGCTGTCATTAGTGTATTTTAGCAAAATGAAGATGATTCAAGCATTAATTTCATTGTGCTTTTGCTCATTTTGAAGATTTTGACATTTTCACCTGAAGTGTACAATCAGGCTGAAAATGCATTTAAAGCCATAAAAAGTTCATTTTGGCTCTCACACCTTAACTAAATGTTGTAGACTCAAACTTTTTGCTGTCATTAGTATATTTTAGCAAAATGAAGATGATTCAAGCATTAATTTCATTGTGCTTTTGCTCATTTTGAAGATTTTGACATTTTCACCTGAAGTGTACAATCGGCTGAAAATGCATTTAAAGCCATAAAAAGTTCATTTTGGCTCTCACACCTTAACTAAATGTTGTAGACTCAAACTTTTTGCTGTCATTAGTGTATGTTAGCAAAATGAAGATGATTCAAGCATTAATTTCATTGTGCTTTTGCTCATTTTGAAGATTTTGACATTTTCACCTGAAGTGTACAATCAGGCTGAAAATGCATTTAAAGCCATAAAAAGTTCATTTTGGCTCTCACACCTTAACTAAATGTTGTAGACTCAAACTTTTTGCTGTCATTAGTGTATGTTAGCAAAATGAAGATGATTCAAGCATTAATTTCATTGTGCTTTTGCTCATTTTGAAGATTTTGACATTTTCACCTGAAGTGTACAATCAGGCTGAAAATGCATTTAAAGCCATAAAAAGTTCATTTTGGCTCTCACACCTTAACTAAATGTTGTAGACTCAAACTTTTTGCTGTCATTAGTGTATTTTAGCAAAATGAAGATGATTCAAGCATTAATTTCATTGTGCTTTTGCTCATTTTGAAGATTTTGACATTTTCACCTGAAGTGTACAATCAGGCTGAAAATGCATTTAAAGCCATAAAAAGTTCATTTTGGCTCTCACACCTTAACTAAATGTTGTAGACTCAAACTTTTTGCTGTCATTAGTGTATGTTAGCAAAATGAAGATGATTCAAGCATTAATTTCATTGTGCTTTTTCTCATTTTGAAGATTTTGACATTTTCACCTGAAGTGTACAATCAGGCTGAAAATGCATTTAAAGCCATAAAAAGTTCATTTTGGCTCTCACACCTTAACTAAATGTTGTAGACTCAAACTTTTTGCTGTCATTAGTGTATTTTAGCAAAATGAAGATGATTCAAGCATTAATTTCATTGTGCTTTTGCTCATTTTGAAGATTTTGACATTTTCACCTGAAGTGTACAATCAGGCTGAAAATGCATTTAAAGCCATAAAAAGTTCATTTTGGCTCTCACACCTTAACTAAATGTTGTAGACTCAAACTTTTTGCTGTCATTAGTGTATTTTAGCAAAATGAAGATGATTCAAGCATTAATTTCATTGTGCTTTTGCTCATTTTGAAGATTTTGACATTTTCACCTGAAGTGTACAATCGGGCTGAAAATGCATTTAAAGCAATAAAAAGTTCATTTTGGCTCTCACACCTTAACTAAATGTTGTAGATTCAAACTTTTTGCTGTCATTAGTGTATTTTAGCAAAATGAAGATGATTCAAGCATTAATTTCATTGTGCTTTTGCTCATTTTGAAGATTTTGACATTTTCACCTGAAGTGTACAATTAGGGGCTGAAAACGCGTTTAAAGCAATAAAAAGTTCATTTTGGCTCTCACACCTTAACTAAATGTTGTAGACTCAAACTTTTTGCTGTCATTAGTATATTTTAGCAAAATGAAGATGATTCAAGCATTAATTTTATTGTGCTTTTGCTCATTTTGAAGATTTTGACATTTTCACCTGAAGTGTACAATCGGGCTGAAAATGCATTTAAAGCCATAAAAAGTTCATTTTGCTCTCACACCTTAACTAAATGTTGTAGACTCAAACTTTTTGCTGTCATTAGTGTATGTTAGCAAAATGAAGATGATTCAAGCATTAATTTCATTGTGCTTTTGCTCATTTTGAAGATTTTGACATTTTCACCTGAAGTGTACAATCAGGCTGAAAATGCATTTAAAGCCATAAAAAGTTCATTTTGGCTCTCACACCTTAACTAAATGTTGTAGACTCAAACTTTTTGCTGTCATTAGTGTATTTTAGCAAAATGAAGATGATTCAAGCATTAATTTCATTGTGCTTTTGCTCATTTTGAAGATTTTGACATTTTCACCTGAAGTGTACAATCAGGCTGAAAATGCATTTAAAGCCATAAAAAGTTCATTTTGGCTCTCACACCTTAACTAAATGTTGTAGACTCAAACTTTTTGCTGTCATTAGTGTATGTTAGCAAAATGAAGATGATTCAAGCATTAATTTCATTGTGCTTTTGCTCATTTTGAAGATTTTGACATTTTCACCTGAAGTGTACAATCAGGCTGAAAATGCATTTAAAGCCATAAAAAGTTCATTTTGGCTCTCACACCTTAACTAAATGTTGTAGACTCAAACTTTTTGCTGTCATTAGTGTATTTTAGCAAAATGAAGATGATTCAAGCATTAATTTCATTGTGCTTTTGCTCATTTTGAAGATTTTGACATTTTCACCTGAAGTGTACAATCAGAATGAAAATGCATTTAAAGCCATAAAAAGTTCATTTTGGCTCTCACACCTTAACTAAATGTTGTAGACTCAAACTTTTTGCTGTCATTAGTGTATTTTAGCAAAATGAAGATGATTCAAGCATTAATTTCATTGTGCTTTTGCTCATTTTGAAGATTTTGACATTTTCACCTGAAGTGTACAATCGGGCTGAAAATGCATTTAAAGCAATAAAAAGTTCATTTTGGCTCTCACACCTTAACTAAATGTTGTAGACTCAAACTTTTTGCTGTCATTAGTATATTTTAGCAAAATGAAGATGATTCAAGCATTAATTTCATTGTGCTTTTGCTCATTTTGAAGATTTTGACATTTTCACCTGAAGTGTACAATCGGGCTGAAAATGCATTTAAAGCCATAAAAAGTTCATTTTGGCTCTCACACCTTAACTAAATGTTGTAGACTCAAACTTTTTGCTGTCATTAGTGTATGTTAGCAAAATGAAGATGATTCAAGCATTAATTTCATTGTGCTTTTGCTCATTTTGAAGATTTTGACATTTTCACCTGAAGTGTACAATCAGGCTGAAAATGCATTTAAAGCCATAAAAAGTTCATTTTGGCTCTCACACCTTAACTAAATGTTGTAGACTCAAACTTTTTGCTGTCATTAGTGTATGTTAGCAAAATGAAGATGATTCAAGCATTAATTTCATTGTGCTTTTGCTCATTTTGAAGATTTTGACATTTTCACCTGAAGTGTACAATCAGGCTGAAAATGCATTTAAAGCCATAAAAAGTTCATTTTGGCTCTCACACCTTAACTAAATGTTGTAGACTCAAACTTTTTGCTGTCATTAGTGTATTTTAGCAAAATGAAGATGATTCAAGCATTAATTTCATTGTGCTTTTGCTAATTTTGAAGATTTTGACATTTTCACCTGAAGTGTACAATCAGGCTGAAAATGCATTTAAAGCCATAAAAAGTTCATTTTGGCTCTCACACCTTAACTAAATGTTGTAGACTCAAACTTTTTGCTGTCATTAGTGTATGTTAGCAAAATGAAGATGATTCAAGCATTAATTTCATTGTGCTTTTTCTCATTTTGAAGATTTTGACATTTTCACCTGAAGTGTACAATCAGGCTGAAAATGCATTTAAAGCCATAAAAAGTTCATTTTGGCTCTCACACCTTAACTAAATGTTGTAGACTCAAACTTTTTGCTGTCATTAGTGTATTTTAGCAAAATGAAGATGATTCAAGCATTAATTTCATTGTGCTTTTGCTCATTTTGAAGATTTTGACATTTTCACCTGAAGTGTACAATCAGGCTGAAAATGCATTTAAAGCCATAAAAAGTTCATTTTGGCTCTCACACCTTAACTAAATGTTGTAGACTCAAACTTTTTGCTGTCATTAGTGTATTTTAGCAAAATGAAGATGATTCAAGCATTAATTTCATTGTGCTTTTGCTCATTTTGAAGATTTTGACATTTTCACCTGAAGTGTACAATCGGGCTGAAAATGCATTTAAAGCAATAAAAAGTTCATTTTGGCTCTCACACCTTAACTAAATGTTGTAGATTCAAACTTTTTGCTGTCATTAGTGTATTTTAGCAAAATGAAGATGATTCAAGCATTAATTTCATTGTGCTTTTGCTCATTTTGAAGATTTTGACATTTTCACCTGAAGTGTACAATTAGGGGCTGAAAACGCGTTTAAAGCAATAAAAAGTTCATTTTGGCTCTCACACCTTAACTAAATGTTGTAGACTCAAACTTTTTGCTGTCATTAGTATATTTTAGCAAAATGAAGATGATTCAAGCATTAATTTTATTGTGCTTTTGCTCATTTTGAAGATTTTGACATTTTCACCTGAAGTGTACAATCGGGCTGAAAATGCATTTAAAGCCATAAAAAGTTCATTTTGGCTCTCACACCTTAACTAAATGTTGTAGACTCAAACTTTTTGCTGTCATTAGTGTATTTTAGCAAAATGAAGATGATTCAAGCATTAATTTCATTGTGCTTTTGCTCATTTTGAAGATTTTGACATTTTCACCTGAAGTGTACAATCAGGCTGAAAATGCATTTAAAGCCATAAAAAGTTCATTTTGGCTCTCACACCTTAACTAAATGTTGTAGACTCAAACTTTTTGCTGTCATTGGTGTATTTTAGCAAAATGAAGATGATTCAAGCATTAATTTCATTGTGCTTTTGCTCATTTTGAAGATTTTGACATTTTCACCTGAAGTGTACAATCAGGCTGAAAATGCATTTAAAGCCATAAAAAGTTCATTTTGGCTCTCACACCTTAACTAAATGTTGTAGACTAAAACTTTTTGCTGTCATTAGTGTATTTTAGCAAAATGAAGATGATTCAAGCATTAATTTCATTGTGCTTTTGCTCATTTTGAAGATTTTGACATTTTCACCTGAAGTGTACAATCAGGCTGAAAATGCATTTAAAGCCATAAAAAGTTCATTTTGGCTCTCACACCTTAACTAAATGTTGTAGACTCAAACTTTTTGCTGTCATTAGTGTATTTTAGCAAAATGAAGATGATTCAAGCATTAATTTCATTGTGCTTTTGCTCATTTTGAAGATTTTGACATTTTCACCTGAAGTGTACAATTAGGGGCTGAAAACGCGTTTAAAGCAATAAAAAGTTCATTTTGGCTCTCACACCTTAACTAAATGTTGTAGACTCAAACTTTTTGCTGTCATTAGTATATTTTAGCAAAATGAAGATGATTCAAGCATTAATTTTATTGTGCTTTTGCTCATTTTGAAGATTTTGACATTTTCACCTGAAGTGTACAATCAGGCTGAAAATGCATTTAAAGCCATAAAAAGTTCATTTTGGCTCTCACACCTTAACTAAATGTTGTAGACTCAAACTTTTTGCTGTCATTAGTGTATTTTAGCAAAATGAAGATGATTCAAGCATTAATTTCATTGTGCTTTTGCTCATTTTGAAGATTTTGACATTTTCACCTGAAGTGTACAATCGGGCTAAAATGCATTTAAAGCAATAAAAAGTTCATTTTGGCTCTCACACCTTAACTAAATGTTGTAGATTCAAACTTTTTGCTGTCATTAGTGTATTTTAGCAAAATGAAGATGATTCAAGCATTAATTTCATTGTGCTTTTGCTCATTTTGAAGATTTTGAATTTTCACCTGAAGTGTACAATTAGGGGCTGAAAACGCGTTTAAAGCAATAAAAAGTTCATTTTGGCTCTCACACCTTAACTAAATGTTGTAGACTCAAACTTTTTGCTGTCATTAGTATATTTTAGCAAAATGAAGATGATTCAAGCATTAATTTTATTGTGCTTTTGCTCATTTTGAAGATTTTGACATTTTCACCTGAAGTGTACAATCGGGCTGAAAATGCATTTAAAGCCATAAAAAGTTCATTTTGGCTCTCACACCTTAACTAAATGTTGTAGACTCAAACTTTTTGCTGTCATTAGTGTATTTTAGCAAAATGAAGATGATTCAAGCATTAATTTCATTGTGCTTTTGCTCATTTTGAAGATTTTGACATTTTCACCTGAAGTGTACAATCAGGCTGAAAATGCATTTAAAGCCATAAAAAGTTCATTTTGGCTCTCACACCTTAACTAAATGTTGTAGACTCAAACTTTTTGCTGTCATTGGTGTATTTTAGCAAAATGAAGATGATTCAAGCATTAATTTCATTGTGCTTTTGCTCATTTTGAAGATTTTGACATTTTCACCTGAAGTGTACAATCAGGCTGAAAATGCATTTAAAGCCATAAAAAGTTCATTTTGGCTCTCACACCTTAACTAAATGTTGTAGACTAAAACTTTTTGCTGTCATTAGTGTATTTTAGCAAAATGAAGATGATTCAAGCATTAATTTCATTGTGCTTTTGCTCATTTTGAAGATTTTGACATTTTCACCTGAAGTGTACAATCAGGCTGAAAATGCATTTAAAGCCATAAAAAGTTCATTTTGGCTCTCACACCTTAACTAAATGTTGTAGACTCAAACTTTTTGCTGTCATTAGTGTATTTTAGCAAAATGAAGATGATTCAAGCATTAATTTCATTGTGCTTTTGCTCATTTTGAAGATTTTGACATTTTCACCTGAAGTGTACAATCAGGCTGAAAATGCATTTAAAGCCATAAAAAGTTCATTTTGGCTCTCACACCTTAACTAAATGTTGTAGACTCAAACTTTTTGCTGTCATTAGTGTATTTTAGCAAAATGAAGATGATTCAAGCATTAATTTCATTGTGCTTTTGCTCATTTTGAAGATTTTGACATTTTCACCTGAAGTGTACAATCAGGCTGAAAATGCATTTAAAGCCATAAAAAGTTCATTTTGGCTCTCACACCTTAACTAAATGTTGTAGACTCAAACTTTTTGCTGTCATTAGTGTATGTTAGCAAAATGAAGATGATTCAAGCATTAATTTCATTGTGCTTTTGCTCATTTTGAAGATTTTGACATTTTCACCTGAAGTGTACAATCAGGCTGAAAATGCATTTAAAGCCATAAAAAGTTCATTTTGGCTCTCACACCTTAACTAAATGTTGTAGACTCAAACTTTTTGCTGTCATTAGTGTATTTTAGCAAAATGAAGATGATTCAAGCATTAATTTCATTGTGCTTTTGCTCATTTTGAAGATTTTGACATTTTCACCTGAAGTGTACAATCAGGCTGAAAATGCATTTAAAGCCATAAAAAGTTCATTTTGGCTCTCACACCTTAACTAAATGTTGTAGACTCAAACTTTTTGCTGTCATTAGTGTATTTTAGCAAAATGAAGATGATTCAAGCATTAATTTCATTGTGCTTTTGCTCATTTTGAAGATTTTGACATTTTCACCTGAAGTGTACAATCAGGCTGAAAATGCATTTAAAGCCATAAAAAGTTCATTTTGGCTCTCACACCTTAACTAAATGTTGTAGACTCAAACTTTTTGCTGTCATTGGTGTATTTTAGCAAAATGAAGATGATTCAAGCATTAATTTCATTGTGCTTTTGCTCATTTTGAAGATTTTGACATTTTCACCTGAAGTGTACAATCAGGCTGAAAATGCATTTAAAGCCATAAAAAGTTCATTTTGGCTCTCACACCTTAACTAAATGTTGTAGACTAAAACTTTTTGCTGTCATTAGTGTATTTTAGCAAAATGAAGATGATTCAAGCATTAATTTCATTGTGCTTTTGCTCATTTTGAAGATTTTGACATTTTCACCTGAAGTGTACAATCAGGCTGAAAATGCATTTAAAGCCATAAAAAGTTCATTTTGGCTCTCACACCTTAACTAAATGTTGTAGACTCAAACTTTTTGCTGTCATTAGTGTATTTTAGCAAAATGAAGATGATTCAAGCATTAATTTCATTGTGCTTTAGCTCATTTTGAAGATTTTGACATTTTCACCTGAAGTGTACAATCAGGCTGAAAATGCATTTAAAGCCATAAAAAGTTCATTTTGGCTCTCACACCTTAACTAAATGTTGTAGACTCAAACTTTTTGCTGTCATTAGTGTATTTTAGCAAAATGAAGATGATTCAAGCATTAATTTCATTGTGCTTTTGCTCATTTTGAAGATTTTGACATTTTCACCTGAAGTGTACAATCAGGCTGAAAATGCATTTAAAGCCATAAAAAGTTCATTTTGGCTCTCACACCTTAACTAAATGTTGTAGACTCAAACTTTTTGCTGTCATTAGTGTATTTTAGCAAAATGAAGATGATTCAAGCATTAATTTCATTGTGCTTTTGCTCATTTTGAAGATTTTGACATTTTCACCTGAAGTGTACAATCAGGCTGAAAATGCATTTAAAGCCATAAAAAGTTCATTTTGGCTCTCACACCTTAACTAAATGTTGTAGACTCAAACTTTTTGCTGTCATTAGTGTATTTTAGCAAAATGAAGATGATTCAAGCATTAATTTCATTGTGCTTTTGCTCATTTTGAAGATTTTGACATTTTCACCTGAAGTGTACAATCGGGCTGAAAATGCATTTAAAGCAATAAAAAGTTCATTTTGGCTCTCACACCTTAACTAAATGTTGTAGACTCAAACTTTTTGCTGTCATTAGTATATTTTAGCAAAATGAAGATGATTCAAGCATTAATTTCATTGTGCTTTTGCTCATTTTGAAGATTTTGACATTTTCACCTGAAGTGTACAATCGGGCTGAAAATGCATTTAAAGCCATAAAAAGTTCATTTTGGCTCTCACACCTTAACTAAATGTTGTAGACTCAAACTTTTTGCTGTCATTAGTGTATTTTAGCAAAATGAAGATGATTCAAGCATTAATTTCATTGTGCTTTTGCTCATTTTGAAGATTTTGACATTTTCACCTGAAGTGTACAATCAGGCTGAAAATGCATTTAAAGCCATAAAAAGTTCATTTTGGCTCTCACACCTTAACTAAATGTTGTAGACTCAAACTTTTTGCTGTCATTAGTGTATTTTAGCAAAATGAAGATGATTCAAGCATTAATTTCATTGTGCTTTTGCTCATTTTGAAGATTTTGACATTTTCACCTGAAGTGTACAATCAGGCTGAAAATGCATTTAAAGCCATAAAAAGTTCATTTTGGCTCTCACACCTTAACTAAATGTTGTAGACTCAAACTTTTTGCTGTCATTAGTGTATTTTAGCAAAATGAAGATGATTCAAGCATTAATTTCATTGTGCTTTTGCTCATTTTGAAGATTTTGACATTTTCACCTGAAGTGTACAATCAGGCTGAAAATGCATTTAAAGCCATAAAAAGTTCATTTTGGCTCTCACACCTTAACTAAATGTTGTAGACTCAAACTTTTTGCTGTCATTAGTGTATTTTAGCAAAATGAAGATGATTCAAGCATTAATTTCATTGTGCTTTTGCTCATTTTGAAGATTTTGACATTTTCACCTGAAGTGTACAATCAGGCTGAAAATGCATTTAAAGCCATAAAAAGTTCATTTTGGCTCTCACACCTTAACTAAATGTTGTAGACTCAAACTTTTTGCTGTCATTAGTGTATTTTAGCAAAATGAAGATGATTCAAGCATTAATTTCATTGTGCTTTTGCTCATTTTGAAGATTTTGACATTTTCACCTGAAGTGTACAATCAGGCTGAAAATGCATTTAAAGCCATAAAAAGTTCATTTTGGCTCTCACACCTTAACTAAATGTTGTAGACTCAAACTTTTTGCTGTCATTAGTGTATTTTAGCAAAATGAAGATGATTCAAGCATTAATTTCATTGTGCTTTTGCTCATTTTGAAGATTTTGACATTTTCACCTGAAGTGTACAATCGGGCTGAAAATGCATTTAAAGCAATAAAAAGTTCATTTTGGCTCTCACACCTTAACTAAATGTTGTAGATTCAAACTTTTTGCTGTCATTAGTGTATTTTAGCAAAATGAAGATGATTCAAGCATTAATTTCATTGTGCTTTTGCTCATTTTGAAGATTTTGACATTTTCACCTGAAGTGTACAATTAGGGGCTGAAAACGCGTTTAAAGCAATAAAAAGTTCATTTTGGCTCTCACACCTTAACTAAATGTTGTAGACTCAAACTTTTTGCTGTCATTAGTATATTTTAGCAAAATGAAGATGATTCAAGCATTAATTTTATTGTGCTTTTGCTCATTTTGAAGATTTTGACATTTTCACCTGAAGTGTACAATCGGGCTGAAAATGCATTTAAAGCCATAAAAAGTTCATTTTGGCTCTCACAC
>NC_141242.1:12500-194019 GCF_054856555.1 Leptonotus elevatus | reverse complement strand
CAAACTTTTTGCTGTCATTAGTGTATTTTAGCAAAATGAAGATGATTCAAGTATTAATTTCATTGTGCTTTTGCTCATTTTGAAGATTTTGACATTTTCACCTGAAGTGTACAATCGGGCTGAAAATGCATTTAAAGCAATAAAAAGTTCATTTTGGCTCTCACACCTTAACTAAATGTTGTAGATTCAAACTTTTTGCTGTCATTAGTGTATTTTAGCAAAATGAAGATGATTCAAGCATTAATTTCATTGTGCTTTTGCTCATTTTGAAGATTTTGACATTTTCACCTGAAGTGTACAATCAGGGCTGAAAATGCATTTAAAGCCATAAAAAGTTCATTTTGGCTCTCACACCTTAACTAAATGTTGTAGACTCAAACTTTTTGCTGTCATTAGTGTATTTTAGCAAAATGAAGATGATTCAAGCATTAATTTCATTGTGCTTTTGCTCATTTTGAAGATTTTGACATTTTCACCTGAAGTGTACAATCAGGCTGAAAATGCATTTAAAGCCATAAAAAGTTCATTTTGGCTCTCACACCTTAACTAAATGTTGTAGACTCAAACTTTTTGCTGTCATTAGTGTATTTTAGCAAAATGAAGATGATTCAAGCATTAATTTCATTGTGCTTTTGCTCATTTTGAAGATTTTGACATTTTCACCTGAAGTGTACAATCAGGCTGAAAATGCATTTAAAGCCATAAAAAGTTCATTTTGGCTCTCACACCTTAACTAAATGTTGTAGACTCAAACTTTTTGCTGTCATTAGTGTATTTTAGCAAAATGAAGATGATTCAAGCATTAATTTCATTGTGCTTTTGCTCATTTTGAAGATTTTGACATTTTCACCTGAAGTGTACAATCGGGCTGAAAATGCATTTAAAGCAATAAAAAGTTTATTTTGGCTCTCACACCTTAACTAAATGTTGTAGATTCAAACTTTTTGCTGTCATTAGTGTATTTTAGCAAAATGAAGATGATTCAAGCATTAATTTCATTGTGCTTTTGCTCATTTTGAAGATTTTGACATTTTCACCTGAAGTGTACAATTAGGGGCTGAAAACGCGTTTAAAGCAATAAAAAGTTCATTTTGGCTCTCACACCTTAACTAAATGTTGTAGACTCAAACTTTTTGCTGTCATTAGTATATTTTAGCAAAATGAAGATGATTCAAGCATTAATTTTATTGTGCTTTTGCTCATTTTGAAGATTTTGACATTTTCACCTGAAGTGTACAATTGGGCTGAAAATGCATTTAAAGCCATAAAAAGTTCATTTTGGCTCTCACACCTTAACTAAATGTTGTAGACTCAAACTTTTTGCTGTCATTAGTGTATTTTAGCAAAATGAAGATGATTCAAGCATTAATTTCATTGTGCTTTTGCTCATTTTGAAGATTTTGACATTTTCACCTGAAGTGTACAATCAGGCTGAAAATGCATTTAAAGCCATAAAAAGTTCATTTTGGCTCTCACACCTTAACTAAATGTTGTAGACTCAAACTTTTTGCTGTCATTAGTGTATTTTAGCAAAATGAAGATGATTCAAGCATTAATTTCATTGTGCTTTTGCTCATTTTGAAGATTTTGACATTTTCACCTGAAGTGTACAATTAGGGGCTGAAAACGCGTTTAAAGCAATAAAAAGTTCATTTTGGCTCTCACACCTTAACTAAATGTTGTAGACTCAAACTTTTTGCCGTCATTAGTATATTTTAGCAAAATGAAGATGATTCAAGCATTAATTTTATTGTGCTTTTGCTCATTTTGAAGATTTTGACATTTTCACCTGAAGTGTACAATCGGGCTGAAAATGCATTTAAAGCCATAAAAAGTTCATTTTGGCTCTCACACCTTAACTAAATGTTGTAGACTCAAACTTTTTGCTGTCATTAGTGTATTTTAGCAAAATGAAGATGATTCAAGCATTAATTTCATTGTGCTTTTGCTCATTTTGAAGATTTTGACATTTTCACCTGAAGTGTACAATCAGGCTGAAAATGCATTTAAAGCCATAAAAAGTTCATTTTGGCTCTCACACCTTAACTAAATGGTGTAGACTCAAAATTTTTGCTGTCATTAGTGTATGTTAGCAAAATGAAGATGATTCAAGCATTAATTTCATTGTGCTTTTGCTCATTTTGAAGATTTTGACATTTTCACCTGAAGTGTACAATTAGGGGCTGAAAACGCGTTTAAAGCAATAAAAAGTTCATTTTGGCTCTCACACCTTAACTAAATGTTGTAGACTCAAACTTTTTGCTGTCATTAGTATATTTTAGCAAAATGAAGATGATTCAAGCATTAATTTTATTGTGCTTTTGCTCATTTTGAAGATTTTGACATTTTCACCTGAAGTGTACAATCGGGCTGAAAATGCATTTAAAGCCATAAAAAGTTCATTTTGGCTCTCACACCTTAACTAAATGTTGTAGACTCAAACTTGTTGCTGTCATTAGTGTATTTTAGCAAAATGAAGATGATTCAAGCATTAATTTCATTGTGCTTTTGCTCATTTTGAAGATTTTGACATTTTCACCTGAAGTGTACAATTAGGGGCTGAAAACGCGTTTAAAGCAATAAAAAGTTCATTTTGGCTCTCACACCTTAACTAAATGTTGTAGACTCAAACTTTTTGCTGTCATTAGTGTATTTTAGCAAAATGAAGATGATTCAAGCATTAATTTCATTGTGCTTTTGCTCATTTTGAAGATTTTGACATTTTCACCTGAAGTGTACAATCAGGCTGAAAATGCATTTAAAGCCATAAAAAGTTCATTTTGGCTCTCACACCTTAACTAAATGTTGTAGACTCAAACTTTTTGCTGTCATTAGTGTATTTTAGCAAAATGAAGATGATTCAAGCATTAATTTCATTGTGCTTTTGCTCATTTTGAAGATTTTGACATTTTCACCTGAAGTGTACAATCGGGCTGAAAATGCATTTAAAGCAATAAAAAGTTCATTTTGGCTCTCACACCTTAACTAAATGTTGTAGATTCAAACTTTTTGCTGTCATTAGTGTATTTTAGCAAAATGAAGATGATTCAAGCATTAATTTCATTGTGCTTTTGCTCATTTTGAAGATTTTGACATTTTCACCTGAAGTGTACAATTAGGGGCTGAAAACGCGTTTAAAGCAATAAAAAGTTCATTTTGGCTCTCACACCTTAACTAAATGTTGTAGACTCAAACTTTTTGCTGTCATTAGTGTATTTTAGCAAAATGAAGATGATTCAAGCATTAATTTTATTGTGCTTTTGCTCATTTTGAAGATTTTGACATTTTCACCTGAAGTGTACAATTAGGGGCTGAAAACGCGTTTAAAGCAATAAAAAGTTCATTTTGGCTCTCACACCTTAACTAAATGTTGTAGACTCAAACTTTTTGCTGTCATTAGTGTATGTTAGCAAAATGAAGATGATTCAAGCATTAATTTCCTTGTGCTTTTGCTCATTTTGAAGATTTTGACAATTTCACCTGAAGTGTACAATCAGGCTGAAAATGCATTTAAAGCCATAAAAAGTTCATTTTGGCTCTCACACCTTAACTAAATGTTGTAGACTCAAACTTTTTGCTGTCATTAGTGTATGTTAGCAAAATGAAGATGATTCAAGCATTAATTTCATTGTGCTTTTGCTCATTTTGAAGATTTTGACATTTTCACCTGAAGTGTACAATCAGGCTGAAAATGCATTTAAAGCCATAAAAAGTTCATTTTGGCTCTCACACCTTAACTAAATGTTGTAGACTCAAACTTTTTGCTGTCATTAGTGTATTTTAGCAAAATGAAGATGATTCAAGCATTAATTTCATTGTGCTTTTGCTCATTTTGAAGATTTTGACATTTTCACCTGAAGTGTACAATCAGGCTGAAAATGCATTTAAAGCCATAAAAAGTTCATTTTGGCTCTCACACCTTAACTAAATGTTGTAGACTCAAACTTTTTGCTGTCATTAGTGTATTTTAGCAAAATGAAGATGATTCAAGCATTAATTTCATTGTGCTTTTGCTCATTTTGAAGATTTTGACATTTTCACCTGAAGTGTACAATCAGGCTGAAAATGCATTTAAAGCCATAAAAAGTTCATTTTGGCTCTCACACCTTAACTAAATGTTGTAGACTCAAACTTTTTGCTGTCATTAGTGTATTTTAGCAAAATGAAGATGATTCAAGCATTAATTTCATTGTGCTTTTGCTCATTTTGAAGATTTTGACATTTTCACCTGAAGTGTACAATTAGGGGCTGAAAACGCGTTTAAAGCAATAAAAAGTTCATTTTGGCTCTCACACCTTAACTAAATGTTGTAGACTCAAACTTTTTGCTGTCATTAGTATATTTTAGCAAAATTAAGATGATTCAAGCATTAATTTTATTGTGCTTTTGCTCATTTTGAAGATTTTGACATTTTCACCTGAAGTGTACAATCGGGCTGAACATCGGGCATTTAAAGCCATAAAAAGTTCATTTTGGCTCTCACACCTTAACTAAATGTTGTAGACTCAAACTTTTTGCTGTCATTAGTGTATTTTAGCAAAATGAAGATGATTCAAGCATTAATTTCATTGTGCTTTTGCTCATTTTGAAGATTTTGACATTTTCACCTGAAGTGTACAATCAGGCTGAAAATGCATTTAAAGCCATAAAAAGTTCATTTTGGCTCTCACACCTTAACTAAATGTTGTAGACTCAAAATTTTTGCTGTCATTAGTGTATGTTAGCAAAATGAAGATGATTCAAGCATTAATTTCATTGTGCTTTTGCTCATTTTGAAGATTTTGACATTTTCACCTGAAGTGTACAATCAGGCTGAAAATGCATTTAAAGCCATAAAAAGTTCATTTTGGCTCTCACACCTTAACTAAATGTTGTAGACTCAAACTTTTTGCTGTCATTAGTGTATTTTAGCAAAATGAAGATGATTCAAGCATTAATTTCATTGTGCTTTTGCTCATTTTGAAGATTTTGACATTTTCACCTGAAGTGTACAATCAGGCTGAAAATGCATTTAAAGCCATAAAAAGTTCATTTTGGCTCTCACACCTTAACTAAATGTTGTAGACTCAAACTTTTTGCTGTCATTAGTATATTTTAGCAAAATTAAGATGATTCAAGCATTAATTTTATTGTGCTTTTGCTCATTTTGAAGATTTTGACATTTTCACCTGAAGTGTACAATCGGGCTGAAAATGCATTTAAAGCCATAAAAAGTTCATTTTGGCTCTCACACCTTAACTAAATGTTGTAGACTCAAACTTTTTGCTGTCATTAGTGTATGTTAGCAAAATGAAGATGATTCAAGCATTAATTTCATTGTGCTTTTGCTCATTTTGAAGATTTTGACATTTTCACCTGAAGTGTACAATCAGGCTGAAAATGCATTTAAAGCCATAAAAAGTTCATTTTGGCTCTCACACCTTAACTAAATGTTGTAGACTCAAACTTTTTGCTGTCATTAGTGTATTTTAGCAAAATGAAGATGATTCAAGCATTAATTTCATTGTGCTTTTGCTCATTTTGAAGATTTTGACATTTTCACCTGAAGTGTACAATCAGGCTGAAAATGCATTTAAAGCCATAAAAAGTTCATTTTGGCTCTCACACCTTAACTAAATGTTGTAGACTCAAACTTTTTGCTGTCATTAGTGTATTTTAGCAAAATGAAGATGATTCAAGCATTAATTTCATTGTGCTTTTGCTCATTTTGAAGATTTTGACATTTTCACCTGAAGTGTACAATCAGGCTGAAAATGCATTTAAAGCCATAAAAAGTTCATTTTGGCTCTCACACCTTAACTAAATGTTGTAGACTCAAACTTTTTGCTGTCATTAGTGTATTTTAGCAAAATGAAGATGATTCAAGCATTAATTTCATTGTGCTTTTGCTCATTTTGAAGATTTTGACATTTTCACCTGAAGTGTACAATCAGGCTGAAAATGCATTTAAAGCCATAAAAAGTTCATTTTGGCTCTCACACCTTAACTAAATGTTGTAGACTCAAACTTTTTGCTGTCATTAGTGTATTTTAGCAAAATGAAGATGATTCAAGCATTAATTTCATTGTGCTTTTGCTCATTTTGAAGATTTTGACATTTTCACCTGAAGTGTACAATCGGGCTGAAAATGCATTTAAAGCAATAAAAAGTTCATTTTGGCTCTCACACCTTAACTAAATGTTGTAGATTCAAACTTTTTGCTGTCATTAGTGTATTTTAGCAAAAGGAAGATGATTCAAGCATTAATTTCATTGTGCTTTTGCTCATTTTGAAGATTTTGACATTTTCACCTGAAGTGTACAATTAGGGGCTGAAAACGCATTTAAAGCCATAAAAAGTTCATTTTGGCTCTCACACCTTAACTAAATGTTGTAGACTCAAACTTTTTGCTGTCATTAGTGTATTTTAGCAAAATGAAGATGATTCAAGCATTAATTTCATTGTGCTTTTGCTCATTTTGAAGATTTTGACATTTTCACCTGAAGTGTACAATCGGGCTGAAAATGCATTTAAAGCAATAAAAAGTTCATTTTGGCTCTCACACCTTAACTAAATGTTGTAGACTCAAACTTTTTGCTGTCATTAGTGTATTTTAGCAAAATGAAGATGATTCAAGCATTAATTTCATTGTGCTTTTGCTCATTTTGAAGATTTTGACATTTTCACCTGAAGTGTACAATCAGGCTGAAAATGCATTTAAAGCCATAAAAAGTTCATTTTGGCTCTCACACCTTAACTAAATGTTGTAGACTCAAAATTTTTGCTGTCATTAGTGTATGTTAGCAAAATGAAGATGATTCAAGCATTAATTTCATTGTGCTTTTGCTCATTTTGAAGATTTTGACATTTTCACCTGAAGTGTACAATCAGGCTGAAAATGCATTTAAAGCCATAAAAAGTTCATTTTGGCTCTCACACCTTAACTAAATGTTGTAGACTCAAACTTTTTGCTGTCATTAGTGTATTTTAGCAAAATGAAGATGATTCAAGCATTAATTTCATTGTGCTTTTGCTCATTTTGAAGATTTTGACATTTTCACCTGAAGTGTACAATCAGGCTGAAAATGCATTTAAAGCCATAAAATGTTCATTTTGGCTCTCACACCTTAACTAAATGTTGTAGACTCAAACTTTTTGCTGTCATTAGTGTATTTTAGCAAAATGAAGATGATTCAAGCATTAATTTCATTGTGCTTTTGCTCATTTTGAAGATTTTGACATTTTCACCTGAAGTGTACAATCAGGCTGAAAATGCATTTAAAGCCATAAAAAGTTCATTTTGGCTCTCACACCTTAACTAAATGTTGTAGACTCAAACTTTTTGCTGTCATTAGTGTATTTTAGCAAAATGAAGATGATTCAAGCATTAATTTCATTGTGCTTTTGCTCATTTTGAAGATTTTGACATTTTCACCTGAAGTGTACAATCAGGCTGAAAATGCATTTAAAGCCATAAAAAGTTCATTTTGGCTCTCACACCTTAACTAAATGTTGTAGACTCAAACTTTTTGCTGTCATTAGTATATTTTAGCAAAATTAAGATGATTCAAGCATTAATTTTATTGTGCTTTTGCTCATTTTGAAGATTTTGACATTTTCACCTGAAGTGTACAATCGGGCTGAAAATGCATTTAAAGCCATAAAAAGTTCATTTTGGCTCTCACACCTTAACTAAATGTTGTAGACTCAAACTTTTTGCTGTCATTAGTGTATTTTAGCAAAATGAAGATGATTCAAGCATTAATTTCATTGTGCTTTTGCTCATTTTGAAGATTTTGACATTTTCACCTGAAGTGTACAATCAGGCTGAAAATGCATTTAAAGCCATAAAAAGTTCATTTTGGCTCTCACACCTTAACTAAATGTTGTAGACTCAAACTTTTTGCTGTCATTAGTGTATTTTAGCAAAATGAAGATGATTCAAGCATTAATTTCATTGTGCTTTTGCTCATTTTGAAGATTTTGACATTTTCACCTGAAGTGTACAATCAGGCTGAAAATGCATTTAAAGCCATAAAAAGTTCATTTTGGCTCTCACACCTTAACTAAATGTTGTAGACTCAAACTTTTTGCTGTCATTAGTGTATTTTAGCAAAATGAAGATGATTCAAGCATTAATTTCATTGTGCTTTTGCTCATTTTGAAGATTTTGACATTTTCACCTGAAGTGTACAATCGGGCTGAAAATGCATTTAAAGCAATAAAAAGTTCATTTTGGCTCTCACACCTTAACTAAATGTTGTAGATTCAAACTTTTTGCTGTCATTAGTGTATTTTAGCAAAAGGAAGATGATTCAAGCATTAATTTCATTGTGCTTTTGCTCATTTTGAAGATTTTGACATTTTCACCTGAAGTGTACAATTAGGGGCTGAAAACGCGTTTTAAAGCAATAAAAAGTTCATTTTGGCTCTCACACCTTAACTAAATGTTGTAGATTCAAACTTTTTGCTGTCATTAGTGTATTTTAGCAAAATGAAGATGATTCAAGCATTAATTTCATTGTGCTTTTGCTCATTTTGAAGATTTTGACATTTTCACCTGAAGTGTACAATTAGGGGCTGAAAACGCGTTTAAAGCAATAAAAAGTTCATTTTGGCTCTCACACCTTAACTAAATGTTGTAGACTCAAACTTTTTGCTGTCATTAGTGTATTTTAGCAAAATGAAGATGATTCAAGCATTAATTTCATTGTGCTTTTGCTCATTTTGAAGATTTTGACATTTTCACCTGAAGTGTACAATCAGGCTGAAAATGCATTTAAAGCCATAAAAAGTTCATTTTGGCTCTCACACCTTAACTAAATGTTGTAGACTCAAACTTTTTGCTGTCATTAGTGTATTTTAGCAAAATGAAGATGATTCAAGCATTAATTTCATTGTGCTTTTGCTCATTTTGAAGATTTTGACATTTTCACCTGAAGTGTACAATCAGGCTGAAAATGCATTTAAAGCCATAAAAAGTTCATTTTGGCTCTCACACCTTAACTAAATGTTGTAGACTCAAACTTTTTGCTGTCATTAGTGTATTTTAGCAAAATGAAGATGATTCAAGCATTAATTTCATTGTGCTTTTGCTCATTTTGAAGATTTTGACATTTTCACCTGAAGTGTACAATTAGGGGCTGAAAACGCGTTTAAAGCAATAAAAAGTTCATTTTGGCTCTCACACCTTAACTAAATGTTGTAGACTCAAACTTTTTGCTGTCATTAGTATATTTTAGCAAAATGAAGATGATTCAAGCATTAATTTTATTGTGCTTTTGCTCATTTTGAAGATTTTGACATTTTCACCTGAAGTGTACAATCAGGCTGAAAATGCATTTAAAGCCATAAAAAGTTCATTTTGGCTCTCACACCTTAACTAAATGTTGTAGACTCAAACTTTTTGCTGTCATTAGTGTATTTTAGCAAAATGAAGATGATTCAAGCATTAATTTCATTGTGCTTTTGCTCATTTTGAAGATTTTGACATTTTCACCTGAAGTGTACAATCAGGCTGAAAATGCATTTAAAGCCATAAAAAGTTCATTTTGGCTCTCACACCTTAACTAAATGTTGTAGACTCAAACTTTTTGCTGTCATTAGTGTATTTTAGCAAAATGAAGATGATTCAAGCATTAATTTCATTGTGCTTTTGCTCATTTTGAAGATTTTGACATTTTCACCTGAAGTGTACAATCAGGCTGAAAATGCATTTAAAGCCATAAAATGTTCATTTTGGCTCTCACACCTTAACTAAATGTTGTAGACTCAAACTTTTTGCTGTCATTAGTGTATTTTAGCAAAATGAAGATGATTCAAGCATTAATTTCATTGTGCTTTTGCTCATTTTGAAGATTTTGACATTTTCACCTGAAGTGTACAATCAGGCTGAAAATGCATTTAAAGCCATAAAAAGTTCATTTTGGCTCTCACACCTTAACTAAATGTTGTAGACTCAAACTTTTTGCTGTCATTAGTGTATTTTAGCAAAATGAAGATGATTCAAGCATTAATTTCATTGTGCTTTTGCTCATTTGAAGATTTTGACATTTTCACCTGAAGTGTACAATCAGGCTGAAAATGCATTTAAAGCCATAAAAAGTTCATTTTGGCTCTCACACCTTAACTAAATGTTGTAGACTCAAACTTTTTGCTGTCATTAGTATATTTTAGCAAAATTAAGATGATTCAAGCATTAATTTTATTGTGCTTTTGCTCATTTTGAAGATTTTGACATTTTCACCTGAAGTGTACAATCGGGCTGAAAATGCATTTAAAGCCATAAAAAGTTCATTTTGGCTCTCACACCTTAACTAAATGTTGTAGACTCAAACTTTTTGCTGTCATTAGTGTATTTTAGCAAAATGAAGATGATTCAAGCATTAATTTCATTGTGCTTTTGCTCATTTTGAAGATTTTGACATTTTCACCTGAAGTGTACAATCAGGCTGAAAATGCATTTAAAGCCATAAAAAGTTCATTTTGGCTCTCACACCTTAACTAAATGTTGTAGACTCAAACTTTTTGCTGTCATTAGTGTATTTTAGCAAAATGAAGATGATTCAAGCATTAATTTCATTGTGCTTTTGCTCATTTTGAAGATTTTGACATTTTCACCTGAAGTGTACAATCAGGCTGAAAATGCATTTAAAGCCATAAAAAGTTCATTTTGGCTCTCACACCTTAACTAAATGTTGTAGACTCAAACTTTTTGCTGTCATTAGTGTATTTTAGCAAAATGAAGATGATTCAAGCATTAATTTCATTGTGCTTTTGCTCATTTTGAAGATTTTGACATTTTCACCTGAAGTGTACAATCGGGCTGAAAATGCATTTAAAGCAATAAAAAGTTCATTTTGGCTCTCACACCTTAACTAAATGTTGTAGATTCAAACTTTTTGCTGTCATTAGTGTATTTTAGCAAAAGGAAGATGATTCAAGCATTAATTTCATTGTGCTTTTGCTCATTTTGAAGATTTTGACATTTTCACCTGAAGTGTACAATTAGGGGCTGAAAACGCGTTTAAAGCAATAAAAAGTTCATTTTGGCTCTCACACCTTAACTAAATGTTGTAGATTCAAACTTTTTGCTGTCATTAGTGTATTTTAGCAAAATGAAGATGATTCAAGCATTAATTTCATTGTGCTTTTGCTCATTTTGAAGATTTTGACATTTTCACCTGAAGTGTACAATTAGGGGCTGAAAACGCGTTTAAAGCAATAAAAAGTTCATTTTGGCTCTCACACCTTAACTAAATGTTGTAGACTCAAACTTTTTGCTGTCATTAGTGTATTTTAGCAAAATGAAGATGATTCAAGCATTAATTTCATTGTGCTTTTGCTCATTTTGAAGATTTTGACATTTTCACCTGAAGTGTACAATCAGGCTGAAAATGCATTTAAAGCCATAAAAAGTTCATTTTGGCTCTCACACCTTAACTAAATGTTGTAGACTCAAACTTTTTGCTGTCATTAGTGTATTTTAGCAAAATGAAGATGATTCAAGCATTAATTTCATTGTGCTTTTGCTCATTTTGAAGATTTTGACATTTTCACCTGAAGTGTACAATCAGGCTGAAAATGCATTTAAAGCCATAAAAAGTTCATTTTGGCTCTCACACCTTAACTAAATGTTGTAGACTCAAACTTTTTGCTGTCATTAGTGTATTTTAGCAAAATGAAGATGATTCAAGCATTAATTTCATTGTGCTTTTGCTCATTTTGAAGATTTTGACATTTTCACCTGAAGTGTACAATCGGGCTGAAAATGCATTTAAAGCAATAAAAAGTTCATTTTGGCTCTCACACCTTAACTAAATGTTGTAGACTCAAACTTTTTGCTGTCATTAGTGTATTTTAGCAAAATGAAGATGATTCAAGCATTAATTTCATTGTGCTTTTGCTCATTTTGAAGATTTTGACATTTTCACCTGAAGTGTACAATCAGGCTGAAAATGCATTTAAAGCCATAAAAAGTTCATTTTGGCTCTCACACCTTAACTAAATGTTGTAGACTCAAAATTTTTGCTGTCATTAGTGTATGTTAGCAAAATGAAGATGATTCAAGCATTAATTTTATTGTGCTTTTGCTCATTTTGAAGATTTTGACATTTTCACCTGAAGTGTACAATCAGGCTGAAAATGCATTTAAAGCCATAAAAAGTTCATTTTGGCTCTCACACCTTAACTAAATGTTGTAGACTCAAACTTTTTGCTGTCATTAGTGTATTTTAGCAAAATGAAGATGATTCAAGCATTAATTTCATTGTGCTTTTGCTCATTTTGAAGATTTTGACATTTTCACCTGAAGTGTACAATCAGGCTGAAAATGCATTTAAAGCCATAAAATGTTCATTTTGGCTCTCACACCTTAACTAAATGTTGTAGACTCAAACTTTTTGCTGTCATTAGTGTATTTTAGCAAAATGAAGATGATTCAAGCATTAATTTCATTGTGCTTTTGCTCATTTTGAAGATTTTGACATTTTCACCTGAAGTGTACAATCAGGCTGAAAATGCATTTAAAGCCATAAAAAGTTCATTTTGGCTCTCACACCTTAACTAAATGTTGTAGACTCAAACTTTTTGCTGTCATTAGTGTATTTTAGCAAAATGAAGATGATTCAAGCATTAATTTCATTGTGCTTTTGCTCATTTTGAAGATTTTGACATTTTCACCTGAAGTGTACAATCAGGCTGAAAATGCATTTAAAGCCATAAAAAGTTCATTTTGGCTCTCACACCTTAACTAAATGTTGTAGACTCAAACTTTTTGCTGTCATTAGTATATTTTAGCAAAATTAAGATGATTCAAGCATTAATTTTATTGTGCTTTTGCTCATTTTGAAGATTTTGACATTTTCACCTGAAGTGTACAATCGGGCTGAAAATGCATTTAAAGCCATAAAAAGTTCATTTTGGCTCTCACACCTTAACTAAATGTTGTAGACTCAAACTTTTTGCTGTCATTAGTGTATTTTAGCAAAATGAAGATGATTCAAGCATTAATTTCATTGTGCTTTTGCTCATTTTGAAGATTTTGACATTTTCACCTGAAGTGTACAATCAGGCTGAAAATGCATTTAAAGCCATAAAAAGTTCATTTTGGCTCTCACACCTTAACTAAATGTTGTAGACTCAAACTTTTTGCTGTCATTAGTGTATTTTAGCAAAATGAAGATGATTCAAGCATTAATTTCATTGTGCTTTTGCTCATTTTGAAGATTTTGACATTTTCACCTGAAGTGTACAATCAGGCTGAAAATGCATTTAAAGCCATAAAAAGTTCATTTTGGCTCTCACACCTTAACTAAATGTTGTAGACTCAAACTTTTTGCTGTCATTAGTGTATTTTAGCAAAATGAAGATGATTCAAGCATTAATTTCATTGTGCTTTTGCTCATTTTGAAGATTTTGACATTTTCACCTGAAGTGTACAATCGGGCTGAAAATGCATTTAAAGCAATAAAAAGTTCATTTTGGCTCTCACACCTTAACTAAATGTTGTAGACTCAAACTTTTTGCTGTCATTAGTGTATTTTAGCAAAATGAAGATGATTCAAGCATTAATTTCATTGTGCTTTTGCTCATTTTGAAGATTTTGACATTTTCACCTGAAGTGTACAATCGGGCTGAAAATGCATTTAAAGCAATAAAAAGTTCATTTTGGCTCTCACACCTTAACTAAATGTTGTAGATTCAAACTTTTTGCTGTCATTAGTGTATTTTAGCAAAAGGAAGATGATTCAAGCATTAATTTCATTGTGCTTTTGCTCATTTTGAAGATTTTGACATTTTCACCTGAAGTGTACAATTAGGGGCTGAAAACGCGTTTAAAGCAATAAAAAGTTCATTTTGGCTCTCACACCTTAACTAAATGTTGTAGACTCAAACTTTTTGCTGTCATTAGTGTATGTTAGCAAAATGAAGATGATTCAAGCATTAATTTCATTGTGCTTTTGCTCATTTTGAAGATTTTGACATTTTCACCTGAAGTGTACAATTAGGGGCTGAAAACGCGTTTAAAGCAATAAAAAGTTCATTTTGGCTCTCACACCTTAACTAAATGTTGTAGACTCAAACTTTTTGCTGTCATTAGTATATTTTAGCAAAATGAAGATGATTCAAGCATTAATTTTATTGTGCTTTTGCTCATTTTGAAGATTTTGACATTTTCACCTGAAGTGTACAATCAGGCTGAAAATGCATTTAAAGCCATAAAAAGTTCATTTTGGCTCTCACACCTTAACTAAATGTTGTAGACTCAAACTTTTTGCTGTCATTAGTGTATTTTAGCAAAATGAAGATGATTCAAGCATTAATTTCATTGTGCTTTTGCTCATTTTGAAGATTTTGACATTTTCACCTGAAGTGTACAATCAGGCTGAAAATGCATTTAAAGCAATAAAAAGTTCATTTTGGCTCTCACACCTTAACTAAATGTTGTAGATTCAAACTTTTTGCTGTCATTAGTGTATTTTAGCAAAATGAAGATGATTGAAGTATTAATTTCATTGTGCTTTTGCTCATTTTGAAGATTTTGACATTTTCACCTGAAGTGTACAATTAGGGGCTGAAAACGCGTTTAAAGCAATAAAAAGTTCATTTTGGCTCTCACACCTTAACTAAATGTTGTAGACTCAAACTTTTTGCTGTCATTTGTATATTTTAGCAAAATGAAGATGATTCAAGCATTAATTTTATTGTGCTTTTGCTCATTTTGAAGATTTTGACATTTTCACCTGAAGTGTACAATCGGGCTGAAAATGCATTTAAAGCCATAAAAAGTTCATTTTGGCTCTCACACCTTAACTAAATGTTGTAGACTCAAACTTTTTGCTGTCATTAGTGTATGTTAGCAAAATGAAGATGATTCAAGCATTAATTTCATTGTGCTTTTGCTCATTTTGAAGATTTTGACATTTTCACCTGAAGTGTACAATCAGGCTGAAAATGCATTTAAAGCCAAAAAAAGTTCATTTTGGCTCTCACACCCTAACTAAATGTTGTAGACTCAAACTTTTTGCTGTCATTAGTGTATTTTAGCAAAATGAAGATGATTCAAGCATTAATTTCATTGTGCTTTTGCTCATTTTGAAGATTTTGACATTTTCACCTGAAGTGTACAATCAGGCTGAAAATGCATTTAAAGCCATAAAAAGTTCATTTTGGCTCTCACACCTTAACTAAATGTTGTAGACTCAAACTTTTTGCTGTCATTAGTATATTTTAGCAAAATGAAGATGATTCAAGCATTAATTTTATTGTGCTTTTGCTCATTTTGAAGATTTTGACATTTTCACCTGAAGTGTACAATCAGGCTGAAAATGCATTTAAAGCCATAAAAAGTTCATTTTGACTCTCACACCTTAACTAAATGTTGTAGACTCAAACTTTTTGCTGTCATTAGTGTATGTTAGCAAAATGAAGATGATTCAAGCATTAATTTCATTGTGCTTTTGCTCATTTTGAAGATTTTGACATTTTCACCTGAAGTGTACAATCAGGCTGAAAATGCATTTAAAGCCATAAAAAGTTCATTTTGGCTCTCACACCTTAACTAAATGTTGTAGACTCAAACTTTTTGCTGTCATTAGTGTATTTTAGCAAAATGAAGATGATTCAAGCATTAATTTCATTGTGCTTTTGCTCATTTTGAAGATTTTGACATTTTCACCTGAAGTGTACAATCAGGCTGAAAATGCATTTAAAGCCATAAAAAGTTCATTTTGGCTCTCACACCCTAACTAAATGTTGTAGACTCAAACTTTTTGCTGTCATTAGTGTATTTTAGCAAAATGAAGATGATTCAAGCATTAATTTCATTGTGCTTTTGCTCATTTTGAAGATTTTGACATTTTCACCTGAAGTGTACAATTAGGGGCTGAAAACGCGTTTAAAGCAATAAAAAGTTCATTTTGGCTCTCACACCTTAACTAAATGTTGTAGACTCAAACTTTTTGCTGTCATTAGTATATTTTAGCAAAATGAAGATGATTCAAGCATTAATTTTATTGTGCTTTTGCTCATTTTGAAGATTTTGACATTTTCACCTGAAGTGTACAATCAGGCTGAAAATGCATTTAAAGCCATAAAAAGTTCATTTTGGCTCTCACACCTTAACTAAATGTTGTAGACTCATACTTTTTGCTGTCATTAGTGTATTTTAGCAAAATGAAGATGATTCAAGCATTAATTTCATTGTGCTTTTGCTCATTTTGAAGATTTTGACATTTTCACCTGAAGTGTACAATCAGGCTGAAAATGCATTTAAAGCAATAAAAAGTTCATTTTGGCTCTCACACCTTAACTAAATGTTGTAGATTCAAACTTTTTGCTGTCATTAGTGTATTTTAGCAAAATGAAGATGATTGAAGTATTAATTTCATTGTGCTTTTGCTCATTTTGAAGATTTTGACATTTTCACCTGAAGTGTACAATTAGGGGCTGAAAACGCGTTTAAAGCAATAAAAAGTTCATTTTGGCTCTCACACCTTAACTAAATGTTGTAGACTCAAACTTTTTGCTGTCATTAGTATATTTTAGCAAAATGAAGATGATTCAAGCATTAATTTTATTGTGCTTTTGCTCATTTTGAAGATTTTGACATTTTCACCTGAAGTGTACAATCGGGCTGAAAATGCATTTAAAGCCATAAAAAGTTCATTTTGGCTCTCACACCTTAACTAAATGTTGTAGACTCAAACTTTTTGCTGTCATTAGTGTATGTTAGCAAAATGAAGATGATTCAAGCATTAATTTCATTGTGCTTTTGCTCATTTTGAAGATTTTGACATTTTCACCTGAAGTGTACAATCAGGCTGAAAATGCATTTAAAGCCATAAAAAGTTCATTTTGGCTCTCACACCTTAACTAAATGTTGTAGACTCAAACTTTTTGCTGTCATTAGTGTATGTTAGCAAAATGAAGATGATTCAAGCATTAATTTCATTGTGCTTTTGCTCATTTTGAAGATTTTGACATTTTCACCTGAAGTGTACAATCAGGCTGAAAATGCATTTAAAGCCATAAAAAGTTCATTTTGGCTCTCACACCTTAACTAAATGTTGTAGACTCAAACTTTTTGCTGTCATTAGTGTATGTTAGCAAAATGAAGATGATTCAAGCATTAATTTCATTGTGCTTTTGCTCATTTTGAAGATTTTGACATTTTCACCTGAAGTGTACAATCAGGCTGAAAATGCATTTAAAGCCATAAAAAGTTCATTTTGGCTCTCACACCTTAACTAAATGTTGTAGACTCAAACTTTTTGCTGTCATTAGTGTATTTTAGCAAAATGAAGATGATTCAAGCATTAATTTCATTGTGCTTTTGCTCATTTTGAAGATTTTGACATTTTCACCTGAAGTGTACAATCAGGCTGAAAATGCATTTAAAGCCATAAAAAGTTCATTTTGGCTCTCACACCTTAACTAAATGTTGTAGACTCAAAATTTTTGCTGTCATTAGTGTATGTTAGCAAAATGAAGATGATTCAAGCATTAATTTCATTGTGCTTTTGCTCATTTTGAAGATTTTGACATTTTCACCTGAAGTGTACAATCAGGCTGAAAATGCATTTAAAGCCATAAAAAGTTCATTTTGGCTCTCACACCTTAACTAAATGTTGTAGACTCAAACTTTTTGCTGTCATTAGTGTATTTTAGCAAAATGAAGATGATTCAAGCATTAATTTCATTGTGCTTTTGCTCATTTTGAAGATTTTGACATTTTCACCTGAAGTGTACAATCAGGCTGAAAATGCATTTAAAGCCATAAAATGTTCATTTTGGCTCTCACACCTTAACTAAATGTTGTAGACTCAAACTTTTTGCTGTCATTAGTGTATTTTAGCAAAATGAAGATGATTCAAGCATTAATTTTATTGTGCTTTTGCTCATTTTGAAGATTTTGACATTTTCACCTGAAGTGTACAATCGGGCTGAAAATGCATTTAAAGCCATAAAAAGTTCATTTTGGCTCTCACACCTTAACTAAATGTTGTAGACTCAAACTTTTTGCTGTCATTAGTGTATTTTAGCAAAATGAAGATGATTCAAGCATTAATTTCATTGTGCTTTTGCTCATTTTGAAGATTTTGACATTTTCACCTGAAGTGTACAATCAGGCTGAAAATGCATTTAAAGCCATAAAAAGTTCATTTTGGCTCTCACACCTTAACTAAATGTTGTAGACTCAAACTTTTTGCTGTCATTAGTGTATTTTAGCAAAATGAAGATGATTCAAGCATTAATTTCATTGTGCTTTTGCTCATTTTGAAGATTTTGACATTTTCACCTGAAGTGTACAATCAGGCTGAAAATGCATTTAAAGCCATAAAAAGTTCATTTTGGCTCTCACACCTTAACTAAATGTTGTAGACTCAAACTTTTTGCTGTCATTAGTGTATTTTAGCAAAATGAAGATGATTCAAGCATTAATTTCATTGTGCTTTTGCTCATTTTGAAGATTTTGACATTTTCACCTGAAGTGTACAATCGGGCTGAAAATGCATTTAAAGCAATAAAAAGTTCATTTTGGCTCTCACACCTTAACTAAATGTTGTAGATTCAAACTTTTTGCTGTCATTAGTGTATTTTAGCAAAAGGAAGATGATTCAAGCATTAATTTCATTGTGCTTTTGCTCATTTTGAAGATTTTGACATTTTCACCTGAAGTGTACAATTAGGGGCTGAAAACGCGTTTAAAGCAATAAAAAGTTCATTTTGGCTCTCACACCTTAACTAAATGTTGTAGATTCAAACTTTTTGCTGTCATTAGTGTATTTTAGCAAAATGAAGATGATTCAAGCATTAATTTCATTGTGCTTTTGCTCATTTTGAAGATTTTGACATTTTCACCTGAAGTGTACAATTAGGGGCTGAAAACGCGTTTAAAGCAATAAAAAGTTCATTTTGGCTCTCACACCTTAACTAAATGTTGTAGACTCAAACTTTTTGCTGTCATTAGTGTATTTTAGCAAAATGAAGATGATTCAAGCATTAATTTCATTGTGCTTTTGCTCATTTTGAAGATTTTGACATTTTCACCTGAAGTGTACAATCAGGCTGAAAATGCATTTAAAGCCATAAAAAGTTCATTTTGGCTCTCACACCTTAACTAAATGTTGTAGACTCAAAATTTTTGCTGTCATTAGTGTATGTTAGCAAAATGAAGATGATTCAAGCATTAATTTCATTGTGCTTTTGCTCATTTTGAAGATTTTGACATTTTCACCTGAAGTGTACAATCAGGCTGAAAATGCATTTAAAGCCATAAAAAGTTCATTTTGGCTCTCACATCTTAACTAAATGTTGTAGACTCAAACTTTTTGCTGTCATTAGTGTATTTTAGCAAAATGAAGATGATTCAAGCATTAATTTCATTGTGCTTTTGCTCATTTTGAAGATTTTGACATTTTCACCTGAAGTGTACAATCAGGCTGAAAATGCATTTAAAGCCATAAAAAGTTCATTTTGGCTCTCACACCTTAACTAAATGTTGTAGACTCAAACTTTTTGCTGTCATTAGTGTATTTTAGCAAAATGAAGATGATTCAAGCATTAATTTCATTGTGCTTTTTCTCATTTTGAAGATTTTGACATTTTCACCTGAAGTGTACAATCAGGCTGAAAATGCATTTAAAGCCATAAAAAGTTCATTTTGGCTCTCACACCTTAACTAAATGTTGTAGACTCAAACTTTTTGCTGTCATTAGTGTATTTTAGCAAAATGAAGATGATTCAAGCATTAATTTCATTGTGCTTTTGCTCATTTTGAAGATTTTGACATTTTCACCTGAAGTGTACAATCAGGCTGAAAATGCATTTAAAGCCATAAAAAGTTCATTTTGGCTCTCACACCTTAACTAAATGTTGTAGACTCAAACTTTTTGCTGTCATTAGTGTATTTTAGCAAAATGAAGATGATTCAAGCATTAATTTCATTGTGCTTTTGCTCATTTTGAAGATTTTGACATTTTCACCTGAAGTGTACAATCAGGCTGAAAATGCATTTAAAGCCATAAAAAGTTCATTTTGGCTCTCACACCTTAACTAAATGTTGTAGACTCAAACTTTTTGCTGTCATTAGTATATTTTAGCAAAATTAAGATGATTCAAGCATTAATTTTATTGTGCTTTTGCTCATTTTGAAGATTTTGACATTTTCACCTGAAGTGTACAATCGGGCTGAAAATGCATTTAAAGCCATAAAAAGTTCATTTTGGCTCTCACACCTTAACTAAATGTTGTAGACTCAAACTTTTTGCTGTCATTAGTGTATTTTAGCAAAATGAAGATGATTCAAGCATTAATTTCATTGTGCTTTTGCTCATTTTGAAGATTTTGACATTTTCACCTGAAGTGTACAATCAGGCTGAAAATGCATTTAAAGCCATAAAAAGTTCATTTTGGCTCTCACACCTTAACTAAATGTTGTAGACTCAAACTTTTTGCTGTCATTAGTGTATTTTAGCAAAATGAAGATGATTCAAGCATTAATTTCATTGTGCTTTTGCTCATTTTGAAGATTTTGACATTTTCACCTGAAGTGTACAATCAGGCTGAAAATGCATTTAAAGCCATAAAAAGTTCATTTTGGCTCTCACACCTTAACTAAATGTTGTAGACTCAAACTTTTTGCTGTCATTAGTGTATTTTAGCAAAATGAAGATGATTCAAGCATTAATTTCATTGTGCTTTTGCTCATTTTGAAGATTTTGACATTTTCACCTGAAGTGTACAATCAGGCTGAAAATGCATTTAAAGCCATAAAAAGTTCATTTTGGCTCTCACACCTTAACTAAATGTTGTAGACTCAAACTTTTTGCTGTCATTAGTGTATTTTAGCAAAATGAAGATGATTCAAGCATTAATTTCATTGTGCTTTTGCTCATTTTGAAGATTTTGACATTTTCACCTGAAGTGTACAATCAGGCTGAAAATGCATTTAAAGCCATAAAAAGTTCATTTTGGCTCTCACACCTTAACTAAATGTTGTAGACTCAAACTTTTTGCTGTCATT
Organism: Leptonotus elevatus; assembly: GCF_054856555.1. NCBI lineage: Eukaryota > Metazoa > Chordata > Actinopteri > Syngnathiformes > Syngnathidae > Leptonotus > Leptonotus elevatus. The sequence continues at coordinate 173,012 of NC_141242.1, read as the reverse complement.
AGTGTATTTTAGCAAAATGAAGATGATTCAAGCATTAATTTCATTGTGCTTTTGCTCATTTTGAAGATTTTGACATTTTCACCTGAAGTGTACAATCAGGCTGAAAATGCATTTAAAGCCATAAAAAGTTCATTTTGGCTCTCACACCTTAACTAAATGTTGTAGACTCAAACTTTTTGCTGTCATTAGTGTATTTTAGCAAAATGAAGATGATTCAAGCATTAATTTCATTGTGCTTTTGCTCATTTTGAAGATTTTGACATTTTCACCTGAAGTGTACAATCGGGCTGAAAATGCATTTAAAGCAATAAAAAGTTCATTTTGGCTCTCACACCTTAACTAAATGTTGTAGATTCAAACTTTTTGCTGTCATTAGTGTATTTTAGCAAAAGGAAGATGATTCAAGCATTAATTTCATTGTGCTTTTGCTCATTTTGAAGATTTTGACATTTTCACCTGAAGTGTACAATTAGGGGCTGAAAACGCGTTTAAAGCAATAAAAAGTTCATTTTGGCTCTCACACCTTAACTAAATGTTGTAGACTCAAACTTTTTGCTGTCATTAGTGTATGTTAGCAAAATGAAGATGATTCAAGCATTAATTTCATTGTGCTTTTGCTCATTTTGAAGATTTTGACATTTTCACCTGAAGTGTACAATTAGGGGCTGAAAACGCGTTTAAAGCAATAAAAAGTTCATTTTGGCTCTCACACCTTAACTAAATGTTGTAGACTCAAACTTTTTGCTGTCATTAGTATATTTTAGCAAAATGAAGATGATTCAAGCATTAATTTTATTGTGCTTTTGCTCATTTTGAAGATTTTGACATTTTCACCTGAAGTGTACAATCAGGCTGAAAATGCATTTAAAGCCATAAAAAGTTCATTTTGGCTCTCACACCTTAACTAAATGTTGTAGACTCAAACTTTTTGCTGTCATTAGTGTATTTTAGCAAAATGAAGATGATTCAAGCATTAATTTCATTGTGCTTTTGCTCATTTTGAAGATTTTGACATTTTCACCTGAAGTGTACAATCAGGCTGAAAATGCATTTAAAGCAATAAAAAGTTCATTTTGGCTCTCACACCTTAACTAAATGTTGTAGATTCAAACTTTTTGCTGTCATTAGTGTATTTTAGCAAAATGAAGATGATTGAAGTATTAATTTCATTGTGCTTTTGCTCATTTTGAAGATTTTGACATTTTCACCTGAAGTGTACAATTAGGGGCTGAAAACGCGTTTAAAGCAATAAAAAGTTCATTTTGGCTCTCACACCTTAACTAAATGTTGTAGACTCAAACTTTTTGCTGTCATTAGTATATTTTAGCAAAATGAAGATGATTCAAGCATTAATTTTATTGTGCTTTTGCTCATTTTGAAGATTTTGACATTTTCACCTGAAGTGTACAATCGGGCTGAAAATGCATTTAAAGCCATAAAAAGTTCATTTTGGCTCTCACACCTTAACTAAATGTTGTAGACTCAAACTTTTTGCTGTCATTAGTGTATGTTAGCAAAATGAAGATGATTCAAGCATTAATTTCATTGTGCTTTTGCTCATTTTGAAGATTTTGACATTTTCACCTGAAGTGTACAATCAGGCTGAAAATGCATTTAAAGCCATAAAAAGTTCATTTTGGCTCTCACACCCTAACTAAATGTTGTAGACTCAAACTTTTTGCTGTCATTAGTGTATTTTAGCAAAATGAAGATGATTCAAGCATTAATTTCATTGTGCTTTTGCTCATTTTGAAGATTTTGACATTTTCACCTGAAGTGTACAATCAGGCTGAAAATGCATTTAAAGCCATAAAAAGTTCATTTTGGCTCTCACACCTTAACTAAATGTTTTAGACTCAAACTTTTTGCTGTCATTAGTATATTTTAGCAAAATGAAGATGATTCAAGCATTAATTTTATTGTGCTTTTGCTCATTTTGAAGATTTTGACATTTTCACCTGAAGTGTACAATCAGGCTGAAAATGCATTTAAAGCCATAAAAAGTTCATTTTGGCTCTCACACCTTAACTAAATGTTGTAGACTCAAACTTTTTGCTGTCATTAGTGTATGTTAGCAAAATGAAGATGATTCAAGCATTAATTTCATTGTGCTTTTGCTCATTTTGAAGATTTTGACATTTTCACCTGAAGTGTACAATCAGGCTGAAAATGCATTTAAAGCCATAAAAAGTTCATTTTGGCTCTCACACCTTAACTAAATGTTCTAGACTCAAACTTTTTGCTGTCATTAGTGTATTTTAGCAAAATGAAGATGATTCAAGCATTAATTTCATTGTGCTTTTGCTCATTTTGAAGATTTTGACATTTTCACCTGAAGTGTACAATCAGGCTGAAAATGCATTTAAAGCCATAAAAAGTTCATTTTGGCTCTCACACCCTAACTAAATGTTGTAGACTCAAACTTTTTGCTGTCATTAGTGTATTTTAGCAAAATGAAGATGATTCAAGCATTAATTTCATTGTGCTTTTGCTCATTTTGAAGATTTTGACATTTTCACCTGAAGTGTACAATTAGGGGCTGAAAACGCGTTTAAAGCAATAAAAAGTTCATTTTGGCTCTCACACCTTAACTAAATGTTGTAGACTCAAACTTTTTGCTGTCATTAGTATATTTTAGCAAAATGAAGATGATTCAAGCATTAATTTTATTGTGCTTTTGCTCATTTTGAAGATTTTGACATTTTCACCTGAAGTGTACAATCAGGCTGAAAATGCATTTAAAGCCATAAAAAGTTCATTTTGGCTCTCACACCTTAACTAAATGTTGTAGACTCAAACTTTTTGCTGTCATTAGTGTATTTTAGCAAAATGAAGATGATTCAAGCATTAATTTCATTGTGCTTTTGCTCATTTTGAAGATTTTGACATTTTCACCTGAAGTGTACAATTAGGGGCTGAAAACGCGTTTAAAGCAATAAAAAGTTCATTTTGGCTCTCACACCTTAACTAAATGTTGTAGACTCAAACTTTTTGCTGTCATTAGTATATTTTAGCAAAATGAAGATGATTCAAGCATTAATTTTATTGTGCTTTTGCTCATTTTGAAGATTTTGACATTTTCACCTGAAGTGTACAATCAGGCTGAAAATGCATTTAAAGCCATAAAAAGTTCATTTTGGCTCTCACACCTTAACTAAATGTTGTAGACTCATACTTTTTGCTGTCATTAGTGTATTTTAGCAAAATGAAGATGATTCAAGCATTAATTTCATTGTGCTTTTGCTCATTTTGAAGATTTTGACATTTTCACCTGAAGTGTACAATCAGGCTGAAAATGCATTTAAAGCAATAAAAAGTTCATTTTGGCTCTCACACCTTAACTAAATGTTGTAGATTCAAACTTTTTGCTGTCATTAGTGTATTTTAGCAAAATGAAGATGATTGAAGTATTAATTTCATTGTGCTTTTGCTCATTTTGAAGATTTTGACATTTTCACCTGAAGTGTACAATTAGGGGCTGAAAACGCGTTTAAAGCAATAAAAAGTTCATTTTGGCTCTCACACCTTAACTAAATGTTGTAGACTCAAACTTTTTGCTGTCATTAGTATATTTTAGCAAAATGAAGATGATTCAAGCATTAATTTTATTGTGCTTTTGCTCATTTTGAAGATTTTGACATTTTCACCTGAAGTGTACAATCGGGCTGAAAATGCATTTAAAGCCATAAAAAGTTCATTTTGGCTCTCACACCTTAACTAAATGTTGTAGACTCAAACTTTTTGCTGTCATTAGTGTATGTTAGCAAAATGAAGATGATTCAAGCATTAATTTCATTGTGCTTTTGCTCATTTTGAAGATTTTGACATTTTCACCTGAAGTGTACAATCAGGCTGAAAATGCATTTAAAGCCATAAAAAGTTCATTTTGGCTCTCACACCTTAACTAAATGTTGTAGACTCAAACTTTTTGCTGTCATTAGTGTATGTTAGCAAAATGAAGATGATTCAAGCATTAATTTCATTGTGCTTTTGCTCATTTTGAAGATTTTGACATTTTCACCTGAAGTGTACAATCAGGCTGAAAATGCATTTAAAGCCATAAAAAGTTCATTTTGGCTCTCACACCTTAACTAAATGTTGTAGACTCAAACTTTTTGCTGTCATTAGTGTATGTTAGCAAAATGAAGATGATTCAAGCATTAATTTCATTGTGCTTTTGCTCATTTTGAAGATTTTGACATTTTCACCTGAAGTGTACAATCAGGCTGAAAATGCATTTAAAGCCATAAAAAGTTCATTTTGGCTCTCACACCTTAACTAAATGTTGTAGACTCAAACTTTTTGCTGTCATTAGTGTATTTTAGCAAAATGAAGATGATTCAAGCATTAATTTCATTGTGCTTTTGCTCATTTTGAAGATTTTGACATTTTCACCTGAAGTGTACAATTAGGGGCTGAAAACGCGTTTAAAGCAATAAAAAGTTCATTTTGGCTCTCACACCTTAACTAAATGTTGTAGACTCAAACTTTTTGCTGTCATTAGTGTATGTTAGCAAAATGAAGATGATTCAAGCATTAATTTCATTGTGCTTTTGCTCATTTTGAAGATTTTGACATTTTCACCTGAAGTGTACAATCAGGCTGAAAATGCATTTAAAGCAATAAAAAGTTCATTTTGGCTCTCACACCTTAACTAAATGTTGTAGATTCAAACTTTTTGCTGTCATTAGTGTATTTTAGCAAAATGAAGATGATTGAAGTATTAATTTCATTGTGCTTTTGCTCATTTTGAAGATTTTGACATTTTCACCTGAAGTGTACAATTAGGGGCTGAAAACGCGTTTAAAGCAATAAAAAGTTCATTTTGGCTCTCACACCTTAACTAAATGTTGTAGACTCAAACTTTTTGCTGTCATTAGTATATTTTAGCAAAATGAAGATGATTCAAGCATTAATTTTATTGTGCTTTTGCTCATTTTGAAGATTTTGACATTTTCACCTGAAGTGTACAATCGGGCTGAAAATGCATTTAAAGCCATAAAAAGTTCATTTTGGCTCTCACACCTTAACTAAATGTTGTAGACTCAAACTTTTTGCTGTCATTAGTGTATGTTAGCAAAATGAAGATGATTCAAGCATTAATTTCATTGTGCTTTTGCTCATTTTGAAGATTTTGACATTTTCACCTGAAGTGTACAATCAGGCTGAAAATGCATTTAAAGCCATAAAAAGTTCATTTTGGCTCTCACACCCTAACTAAATGTTGTAGACTCAAACTTTTTGCTGTCATTAGTGTATTTTAGCAAAATGAAGATGATTCAAGCATTAATTTCATTGTGCTTTTGCTCATTTTGAAGATTTTGACATTTTCACCTGAAGTGTACAATCAGGCTGAAAATGCATTTAAAGCCATAAAAAGTTCATTTTGGCTCTCACACCTTAACTAAATGTTGTAGACTCAAACTTTTTGCTGTCATTAGTGTATGTTAGCAAAATGAAGATGATTCAAGCATTAATTTCATTGTGCTTTTGCTCATTTTGAAGATTTTGACATTTTCACCTGAAGTGTACAATCAGGCTGAAAATGCATTTAAAGCCATAAAAAGTTCATTTTGGCTCTCACACCTTAACTAAATGTTGTAGACTCAAACTTTTTGCTGTCATTAGTGTATTTTAGCAAAATGAAGATGATTCAAGCATTAATTTCATTGTGCTTTTGCTCATTTTGAAGATTTTGACATTTTCACCTGAAGTGTACAATCAGGCTGAAAATGCATTTAAAGCCATAAAAAGTTCATTTTGGCTCTCACACCCTAACTAAATGTTGTAGACTCAAACTTTTTGCTGTCATTAGTGTATTTTAGCAAAATGAAGATGATTCAAGCATTAATTTCATTGTGCATTTGCTCATTTTGAAGATTTTGACATTTTCACCTGAAGTGTACAATTAGGGGCTGAAAACGCGTTTAAAGCAATAAAAAGTTCATTTTGGCTCTCACACCTTAACTAAATGTTGTAGACTCAAACTTTTTGCTGTCATTAGTATATTTTAGCAAAATGAAGATGATTCAAGCATTAATTTCATTGTGCTTTTGCTCATTTTGAAGATTTTGACATTTTCACCTGAAGTGTACAATCGGGCTGAAAATGCATTTAAAGCCATAAAAAGTTCATTTTGGCTCTCACACCTTAACTAAATGTTGTAGACTCAAACTTTTTGCTGTCATTAGTGTATGTTAGCAAAATGAAGATGATTCAAGCATTAATTTCATTGTGCTTTTGCTCATTTTGAAGATTTTGACATTTTCACCTGAAGTGTACAATCAGGCTGAAAATGCATTTAAAGCCATAAAAAGTTCATTTTGGCTCTCACACCTTAACTAAATGTTGTAGACTCAAACTTTTTGCTGTCATTAGTGTATTTTAGCAAAATGAAGATGATTCAAGCATTAATTTCATTGTGCTTTTGCTCATTTTGAAGATTTTGACATTTTCACCTGAAGTGTACAATCAGGCTGAAAATGCATTTAAAGCAATAAAAAGTTCATTTTGGCTCTCACACCTTAACTAAATGTTGTAGATTCAAACTTTTTGCTGTCATTAGTGTATTTTAGCAAAATGAAGATGATTGAAGTATTAATTTCATTGTGCTTTTGCTCATTTTGAAGATTTTGACATTTTCACCTGAAGTGTACAATTAGGGGCTGAAAACGCGTTTAAAGCAATAAAAAGTTCATTTTGGCTCTCACACCTTAACTAAATGTTGTAGACTCAAACTTGTTGCTGTCATTAGTATATTTTAGCAAAATGAAGATGATTCAAGCATTAATTTTATTGTGCTTTTGCTCATTTTGAAGATTTTGACATTTTCACCTGAAGTGTACAATCGGGCTGAAAATGCATTTAAAGCCATAAAAAGTTCATTTTGGCTCTCACACCTTAACTAAATGTTGTAGACTCAAACTTTTTGCTGTCATTAGTGTATGTTAGCAAAATGAAGATGATTCAAGCATTAATTTCATTGTGCTTTTGCTCATTTTGAAGATTTTGACATTTTCACCTGAAGTGTACAATCAGGCTGAAAATGCATTTAAAGCCATAAAAAGTTCATTTTGGCTCTCACACCCTAACTAAATGTTGTAGACTCAAACTTTTTGCTGTCATTAGTGTATTTTAGCAAAATGAAGATGATTCAAGCATTAATTTCATTGTGCTTTTGCTCATTTTGAAGATTTTGACATTTTCACCTGAAGTGTACAATCAGGCTGAAAATGCATTTAAAGCCATAAAAAGTTCATTTTGGCTCTCACACCTTAACTAAATGTTGTAGACTCAAACTTTTTGCTGTCATTAGTGTATGTTAGCAAAATGAAGATGATTCAAGCATTAATTTCATTGTGCTTTTGCTCATTTTGAAAATTTTGACATTTTCACCTGAAGTGTACAATCAGGCTGAAAATGCATTTAAAGCCATAAAAAGTTCATTTTGGCTCTCACACCTTAACTAAATGTTGTAGACTCAAACTTTTTGCTGTCATTAGTGTATTTTAGCAAAATGAAGATGATTCAAGCATTAATTTCATTGTGCTTTTGCTCATTTTGAAGATTTTGACATTTTCACCTGAAGTGTACAATCAGGCTGAAAATGCATTTAAAGCCATAAAAAGTTCATTTTGGCTCTCACACCCTAACTAAATGTTGTAGACTCAAACTTTTTGCTGTCATTAGTGTATTTTAGCAAAATGAAGATGATTCAAGCATTAATTTCATTGTGCTTTTGCTCATTTTGAAGATTTTGACATTTTCACCTGAAGTGTACAATTAGGGGCTGAAAACGCGTTTAAAGCAATAAAAAGTTCATTTTGGCTCTCACACCTTAACTAAATGTTGTAGACTCAAACTTTTTGCTGTCATTAGTATATTTTAGCAAAATGAAGATGATTCAAGCATTAATTTTATTGTGCTTTTGCTCATTTTGAAGATTTTGACATTTTCACCTGAAGTGTACAATCAGGCTGAAAATGCATTTAAAGCCATAAAAAGTTCATTTTGGCTCTCACACCTTAACTAAATGTTGTAGACTCAAACTTTTTGCTGTCATTAGTGTATTTTAGCAAAATGAAGATGATTCAAGCATTAATTTCATTGTGCTTTTGCTCATTTTGAAGATTTTGACATTTTCACCTGAAGTGTACAATTAGGGGCTGAAAACGCGTTTAAAGCAATAAAAAGTTCATTTTGGCTCTCACACCTTAACTAAATGTTGTAGACTCAAACTTTTTGCTGTCATTAGTATATTTTAGCAAAATGAAGATGATTCAAGCATTAATTTTATTGTGCTTTTGCTCATTTTGAAGATTTTGACATTTTCACCTGAAGTGTACAATCAGGCTGAAAATGCATTTAAAGCCATAAAAAGTTCATTTTGGCTCTCACACCTTAACTAAATGTTGTAGACTCAAACTTTTTGCTGTCATTAGTGTATTTTAGCAAAATGAAGATGATTCAAGCCTTAATTTCATTGTGCTTTTGCTCATTTTGAAGATTTTGACATTTTCACCTGAAGTGTACAATCAGGCTGAAAATGCATTTAAAGCCATAAAAAGTTCATTTTGGCTCTCACACCTTAACTAAATGTTGTAGACTCAAACTTTTTGCTGTCATTAGTGTATGTTAGCAAAATGAAGATGATTTTAGCATTAATTTCATTGTGCTTTTGCTCATTTTGAAGATTTTGACATTTTCACCTGAAGTGTACAATCAGGCTGAAAATGCATTTAAAGCCATAAAAAGTTCATTTTGGCTCTCACACCTTAACTAAATGTTGTAGACTCAAACTTTTTGCTGTCATTAGTGTATGTTAGCAAAATGAAGATGATTCAAGCATTAATTTCATTGTGCTTTTGCTCATTTTGAAGATTTTGACATTTTCACCTGAAGTGTACAATCAGGCTGAAAATGCATTTAAAGCCATAAAAAGTTCATTTTGGCTCTCACACCTTAACTAAATGTTGTAGACTCAAACTTTTTGCTGTCATTAGTGTATTTTAGCAAAATGAAGATGATTCAAGCATTAATTTCATTGTGCTTTTGCTCATTTTGAAGATTTTGACATTTTCACCTGAAGTGTACAATTAGGGGCTGAAAACGCGTTTAAAGCAATAAAAAGTTCATTTTGGCTCTCACACCTTAACTAAATGTTGTAGACTCAAACTTTTTGCTGTCATTAGTGTATGTTAGCAAAATGAAGATGATTCAAGCATTAATTTCATTGTGCTTTTGCTCATTTTGAAGATTTTGACATTTTCACCTGAAGTGTACAATCAGGCTGAAAATGCATTTAAAGCCATAAAAAGTTCATTTTGGCTCTCACACCCTAACTAAATGTTGTAGACTCAAACTTTTTGCTGTCATTAGTGTATTTTAGCAAAATGAAGATGATTCAAGCATTAATTTCATTGTGCTTTTGCTCATTTTGAAGATTTTGACATTTTCACCTGAAGTGTACAATTAGGGGCTGAAAACGCGTTTAAAGCAATAAAAAGTTCATTTTGGCTCTCACACCTTAACTAAATGTTGTAGACTCAAACTTTTTGCTGTCATTAGTATATTTTAGCAAAATGAAGATGATTCAAGCATTAATTTTATTGTGCTTTTGCTCATTTTGAAGATTTTGACATTTTCACCTGAAGTGTACAATCAGGCTGAAAATGCATTTAAAGCCATAAAAAGTTCATTTTGGCTCTCACACCTTAACTAAATGTTGTAGACTCAAACTTTTTGCTGTCATTAGTGTATTTTAGCAAAATGAAGATGATTCAAGCATTAATTTCATTGTGCTTTTGCTCATTTTGAAGATTTTGACATTTTCACCTGAAGTGTACAATCAGGCTGAAAATGCATTTAAAGCAATAAAAAGTTCATTTTGGCTCTCACACCTTAACTAAATGTTGTAGATTCAAACTTTTTGCTGTCATTAGTGTATTTTAGCAAAATGAAGATGATTGAAGTATTAATTTCATTGTGCTTTTGCTCATTTTGAAGATTTTGACATTTTCACCTGAAGTGTACAATTAGGGGCTGAAAACGCGTTTAAAGCAATAAAAAGTTCATTTTGGCTCTCACACCTTAACTAAATGTTGTAGACTCAAACTTTTTGCTGTCATTAGTATATTTTAGCAAAATGAAGATGATTCAAGCATTAATTTTATTGTGCTTTTGCTCATTTTGAAGATTTTGACATTTTCACCTGAAGTGTACAATCGGGCTGAAAATGCATTTAAAGCCATAAAAAGTTCATTTTGGCTCTCACACCTTAACTAAATGTTGTAGACTCAAACTTTTTGCTGTCATTAGTGTATGTTAGCAAAATGAAGATGATTCAAGCATTAATTTCATTGTGCTTTTGCTCATTTTGAAGATTTTGACATTTTCACCTGAAGTGTACAATCAGGCTGAAAATGCATTTAAAGCCATAAAAAGTTCATTTTGGCTCTCACACCCTAACTAAATGTTGTAGACTCAAACTTTTTGCTGTCATTAGTGTATTTTAGCAAAATGAAGATGATTCAAGCATTAATTTCATTGTGCTTTTGCTCATTTTGAAGATTTTGACATTTTCACCTGAAGTGTACAATCAGGCTGAAAATGCATTTAAAGCCATAAAAAGTTCATTTTGGCTCTCACACCTTAACTAAATGTTTTAGACTCAAACTTTTTGCTGTCATTAGTATATTTTAGCAAAATGAAGATGATTCAAGCATTAATTTTATTGTGCTTTTGCTCATTTTGAAGATTTTGACATTTTCACCTGAAGTGTACAATCAGGCTGAAAATGCATTTAAAGCCATAAAAAGTTCATTTTGGCTCTCACACCTTAACTAAATGTTGTAGACTCAAACTTTTTGCTGTCATTAGTGTATGTTAGCAAAATGAAGATGATTCAAGCATTAATTTCATTGTGCTTTTGCTCATTTTGAAGATTTTGACATTTTCACCTGAAGTGTACAATCAGGCTGAAAATGCATTTAAAGCCATAAAAAGTTCATTTTGGCTCTCACACCTTAACTAAATGTTCTAGACTCAAACTTTTTGCTGTCATTAGTGTATTTTAGCAAAATGAAGATGATTCAAGCATTAATTTCATTGTGCTTTTGCTCATTTTGAAGATTTTGACATTTTCACCTGAAGTGTACAATCAGGCTGAAAATGCATTTAAAGCCATAAAAAGTTCATTTTGGCTCTCACACCCTAACTAAATGTTGTAGACTCAAACTTTTTGCTGTCATTAGTGTATTTTAGCAAAATGAAGATGATTCAAGCATTAATTTCATTGTGCTTTTGCTCATTTTGAAGATTTTGACATTTTCACCTGAAGTGTACAATTAGGGGCTGAAAACGCGTTTAAAGCAATAAAAAGTTCATTTTGGCTCTCACACCTTAACTAAATGTTGTAGACTCAAACTTTTTGCTGTCATTAGTATATTTTAGCAAAATGAAGATGATTCAAGCATTAATTTTATTGTGCTTTTGCTCATTTTGAAGATTTTGACATTTTCACCTGAAGTGTACAATCAGGCTGAAAATGCATTTAAAGCCATAAAAAGTTCATTTTGGCTCTCACACCTTAACTAAATGTTGTAGACTCAAACTTTTTGCTGTCATTAGTGTATTTTAGCAAAATGAAGATGATTCAAGCATTAATTTCATTGTGCTTTTGCTCATTTTGAAGATTTTGACATTTTCACCTGAAGTGTACAATTAGGGGCTGAAAACGCGTTTAAAGCAATAAAAAGTTCATTTTGGCTCTCACACCTTAACTAAATGTTGTAGACTCAAACTTTTTGCTGTCATTAGTATATTTTAGCAAAATGAAGATGATTCAAGCATTAATTTTATTGTGCTTTTGCTCATTTTGAAGATTTTGACATTTTCACCTGAAGTGTACAATCAGGCTGAAAATGCATTTAAAGCCATAAAAAGTTCATTTTGGCTCTCACACCTTAACTAAATGTTGTAGACTCATACTTTTTGCTGTCATTAGTGTATTTTAGCAAAATGAAGATGATTCAAGCATTAATTTCATTGTGCTTTTGCTCATTTTGAAGATTTTGACATTTTCACCTGAAGTGTACAATCAGGCTGAAAATGCATTTAAAGCAATAAAAAGTTCATTTTGGCTCTCACACCTTAACTAAATGTTGTAGATTCAAACTTTTTGCTGTCATTAGTGTATTTTAGCAAAATGAAGATGATTGAAGTATTAATTTCATTGTGCTTTTGCTCATTTTGAAGATTTTGACATTTTCACCTGAAGTGTACAATTAGGGGCTGAAAACGCGTTTAAAGCAATAAAAAGTTCATTTTGGCTCTCACACCTTAACTAAATGTTGTAGACTCAAACTTTTTGCTGTCATTAGTATATTTTAGCAAAATGAAGATGATTCAAGCATTAATTTTATTGTGCTTTTGCTCATTTTGAAGATTTTGACATTTTCACCTGAAGTGTACAATCGGGCTGAAAATGCATTTAAAGCCATAAAAAGTTCATTTTGGCTCTCACACCTTAACTAAATGTTGTAGACTCAAACTTTTTGCTGTCATTAGTGTATGTTAGCAAAATGAAGATGATTCAAGCATTAATTTCATTGTGCTTTTGCTCATTTTGAAGATTTTGACATTTTCACCTGAAGTGTACAATCAGGCTGAAAATGCATTTAAAGCCATAAAAAGTTCATTTTGGCTCTCACACCTTAACTAAATGTTGTAGACTCAAACTTTTTGCTGTCATTAGTGTATGTTAGCAAAATGAAGATGATTCAAGCATTAATTTCATTGTGCTTTTGCTCATTTTGAAGATTTTGACATTTTCACCTGAAGTGTACAATCAGGCTGAAAATGCATTTAAAGCCATAAAAAGTTCATTTTGGCTCTCACACCTTAACTAAATGTTGTAGACTCAAACTTTTTGCTGTCATTAGTGTATGTTAGCAAAATGAAGATGATTCAAGCATTAATTTCATTGTGCTTTTGCTCATTTTGAAGATTTTGACATTTTCACCTGAAGTGTACAATCAGGCTGAAAATGCATTTAAAGCCATAAAAAGTTCATTTTGGCTCTCACACCTTAACTAAATGTTGTAGACTCAAACTTTTTGCTGTCATTAGTGTATTTTAGCAAAATGAAGATGATTCAAGCATTAATTTCATTGTGCTTTTGCTCATTTTGAAGATTTTGACATTTTCACCTGAAGTGTACAATTAGGGGCTGAAAACGCGTTTAAAGCAATAAAAAGTTCATTTTGGCTCTCACACCTTAACTAAATGTTGTAGACTCAAACTTTTTGCTGTCATTAGTGTATGTTAGCAAAATGAAGATGATTCAAGCATTAATTTCATTGTGCTTTTGCTCATTTTGAAGATTTTGACATTTTCACCTGAAGTGTACAATCAGGCTGAAAATGCATTTAAAGCAATAAAAAGTTCATTTTGGCTCTCACACCTTAACTAAATGTTGTAGATTCAAACTTTTTGCTGTCATTAGTGTATTTTAGCAAAATGAAGATGATTGAAGTATTAATTTCATTGTGCTTTTGCTCATTTTGAAGATTTTGACATTTTCACCTGAAGTGTACAATTAGGGGCTGAAAACGCGTTTAAAGCAATAAAAAGTTCATTTTGGCTCTCACACCTTAACTAAATGTTGTAGACTCAAACTTTTTGCTGTCATTAGTATATTTTAGCAAAATGAAGATGATTCAAGCATTAATTTTATTGTGCTTTTGCTCATTTTGAAGATTTTGACATTTTCACCTGAAGTGTACAATCGGGCTGAAAATGCATTTAAAGCCATAAAAAGTTCATTTTGGCTCTCACACCTTAACTAAATGTTGTAGACTCAAACTTTTTGCTGTCATTAGTGTATGTTAGCAAAATGAAGATGATTCAAGCATTAATTTCATTGTGCTTTTGCTCATTTTGAAGATTTTGACATTTTCACCTGAAGTGTACAATCAGGCTGAAAATGCATTTAAAGCCATAAAAAGTTCATTTTGGCTCTCACACCCTAACTAAATGTTGTAGACTCAAACTTTTTGCTGTCATTAGTGTATTTTAGCAAAATGAAGATGATTCAAGCATTAATTTCATTGTGCTTTTGCTCATTTTGAAGATTTTGACATTTTCACCTGAAGTGTACAATCAGGCTGAAAATGCATTTAAAGCCATAAAAAGTTCATTTTGGCTCTCACACCTTAACTAAATGTTGTAGACTCAAACTTTTTGCTGTCATTAGTGTATGTTAGCAAAATGAAGATGATTCAAGCATTAATTTCATTGTGCTTTTGCTCATTTTGAAGATTTTGACATTTTCACCTGAAGTGTACAATCAGGCTGAAAATGCATTTAAAGCCATAAAAAGTTCATTTTGGCTCTCACACCTTAACTAAATGTTGTAGACTCAAACTTTTTGCTGTCATTAGTGTATTTTAGCAAAATGAAGATGATTCAAGCATTAATTTCATTGTGCTTTTGCTCATTTTGAAGATTTTGACATTTTCACCTGAAGTGTACAATCAGGCTGAAAATGCATTTAAAGCCATAAAAAGTTCATTTTGGCTCTCACACCCTAACTAAATGTTGTAGACTCAAACTTTTTGCTGTCATTAGTGTATTTTAGCAAAATGAAGATGATTCAAGCATTAATTTCATTGTGCTTTTGCTCATTTTGAAGATTTTGACATTTTCACCTGAAGTGTACAATCAGGCTGAAAATGCATTTAAAGCCATAAAAAGTTCATTTTGGCTCTCACACCTTAACTAAATGTTGTAGACTCAAACTTTTTGCTGTCATTAGTGTATTTTAGCAAAATGAAGATGATTCAAGCATTAATTTCATTGTGCTTTTGCTCATTTTGAAAATTTTACATTTTCACCTGAAGTGTACAATCAGGCTGAAAATGCATTTAAAGCCATAAAAAGTTCATTTTGGCTCTCACACCTTAACTAAATGTTGTAGACTCAAACTTTTTGCTGTCATTAGTGTATTTTAGCAAAATGAAGATGATTCAAGCATTAATTTCATTGTGCATTTGCTCATTTTGAAGATTTTGACATTTTCACCTGAAGTGTACAATTAGGGGCTGAAAACGCGTTTAAAGCAATAAAAAGTTCATTTTGGCTCTCACACCTTAACTAAATGTTGTAGACTCAAACTTTTTGCTGTCATTAGTATATTTTAGCAAAATGAAGATGATTCAAGCATTAATTTCATTGTGCTTTTGCTCATTTTGAAGATTTTGACATTTTCACCTGAAGTGTACAATCGGGCTGAAAATGCATTTAAAGCCATAAAAAGTTCATTTTGGCTCTCACACCTTAACTAAATGTTGTAGACTCAAACTTTTTGCTGTCATTAGTGTATGTTAGCAAAATGAAGATGATTCAAGCATTAATTTCATTGTGCTTTTGCTCATTTTGAAGATTTTGACATTTTCACCTGAAGTGTACAATCAGGCTGAAAATGCATTTAAAGCCATAAAAAGTTCATTTTGGCTCTCACACCTTAACTAAATGTTGTAGACTCAAACTTTTTGCTGTCATTAGTGTATTTTAGCAAAATGAAGATGATTCAAGCATTAATTTCATTGTGCTTTTGCTCATTTTGAAGATTTTGACATTTTCACCTGAAGTGTACAATCAGGCTGAAAATGCATTTAAAGCAATAAAAAGTTCATTTTGGCTCTCACACCTTAACTAAATGTTGTAGATTCAAACTTTTTGCTGTCATTAGTGTATTTTAGCAAAATGAAGATGATTGAAGTATTAATTTCATTGTGCTTTTGCTCATTTTGAAGATTTTGACATTTTCACCTGAAGTGTACAATTAGGGGCTGAAAACGCGTTTAAAGCAATAAAAAGTTCATTTTGGCTCTCACACCTTAACTAAATGTTGTAGACTCAAACTTGTTGCTGTCATTAGTATATTTTAGCAAAATGAAGATGATTCAAGCATTAATTTTATTGTGCTTTTGCTCATTTTGAAGATTTTGACATTTTCACCTGAAGTGTACAATCGGGCTGAAAATGCATTTAAAGCCATAAAAAGTTCATTTTGGCTCTCACACCTTAACTAAATGTTGTAGACTCAAACTTTTTGCTGTCATTAGTGTATGTTAGCAAAATGAAGATGATTCAAGCATTAATTTCATTGTGCTTTTGCTCATTTTGAAGATTTTGACATTTTCACCTGAAGTGTACAATCAGGCTGAAAACGCGTTTAAAGCAATAAAAAGTTCATTTTGGCTCTCACACCTTAACTAAATGTTGTAGACTCAAACTTTTTGCTGTCATTAGTATATTTTAGCAAAATGAAGATGATTCAAGCATTAATTTTATTGTGCTTTTGCTCATTTTGAAGATTTTGACATTTTCACCTGAAGTGTACAATCAGGCTGAAAATGCATTTAAAGCCATAAAAAGTTCATTTTGGCTCTCACACCTTAACTAAATGTTGTAGACTCAAACTTTTTGCTGTCATTAGTGTATTTTAGCAAAATGAAGATGATTCAAGCCTTAATTTCATTGTGCTTTTGCTCATTTTGAAGATTTTGACATTTTCACCTGAAGTGTACAATCAGGCTGAAAATGCATTTAAAGCCATAAAAAGTTCATTTTGGCTCTCACACCTTAACTAAATGTTGTAGACTCAAACTTTTTGCTGTCATTAGTGTATGTTAGCAAAATGAAGATGATTTTAGCATTAATTTCATTGTGCTTTTGCTCATTTTGAAGATTTTGACATTTTCACCTGAAGTGTACAATCAGGCTGAAAATGCATTTAAAGCCATAAAAAGTTCATTTTGGCTCTCACACCTTAACTAAATGTTGTAGACTCAAACTTTTTGCTGTCATTAGTGTATGTTAGCAAAATGAAGATGATTCAAGCATTAATTTCATTGTGCTTTTGCTCATTTTGAAGATTTTGACATTTTCACCTGAAGTGTACAATCAGGCTGAAAATGCATTTAAAGCCATAAAAAGTTCATTTTGGCTCTCACACCTTAACTAAATGTTGTAGACTCAAACTTTTTGCTGTCATTAGTGTATTTTAGCAAAATGAAGATGATTCAAGCATTAATTTCATTGTGCTTTTGCTCATTTTGAAGATTTTGACATTTTCACCTGAAGTGTACAATTAGGGGCTGAAAACGCGTTTAAAGCAATAAAAAGTTCATTTTGGCTCTCACACCTTAACTAAATGTTGTAGACTCAAACTTTTTGCTGTCATTAGTGTATGTTAGCAAAATGAAGATGATTCAAGCATTAATTTCATTGTGCTTTTGCTCATTTTGAAGATTTTGACATTTTCACCTGAAGTGTACAATCAGGCTGAAAATGCATTTAAAGCCATAAAAAGTTCATTTTGGCTCTCACACCCTAACTAAATGTTGTAGACTCAAACTTTTTGCTGTCATTAGTGTATTTTAGCAAAATGAAGATGATTCAAGCATTAATTTCATTGTGCTTTTGCTCATTTTGAAGATTTTGACATTTTCACCTGAAGTGTACAATTAGGGGCTGAAAACGCGTTTAAAGCAATAAAAAGTTCATTTTGGCTCTCACACCTTAACTAAATGTTGTAGACTCAAACTTTTTGCTGTCATTAGTATATTTTAGCAAAATGAAGATGATTCAAGCATTAATTTTATTGTGCTTTTGCTCATTTTGAAGATTTTGACATTTTCACCTGAAGTGTACAATCAGGCTGAAAATGCATTTAAAGCCATAAAAAGTTCATTTTGGCTCTCACACCTTAACTAAATGTTGTAGACTCAAACTTTTTGCTGTCATTAGTGTATTTTAGCAAAATGAAGATGATTCAAGCATTAATTTCATTGTGCTTTTGCTCATTTTGAAGATTTTGACATTTTCACCTGAAGTGTACAATCAGGCTGAAAATGCATTTAAAGCAATAAAAAGTTCATTTTGGCTCTCACACCTTAACTAAATGTTGTAGATTCAAACTTTTTGCTGTCATTAGTGTATTTTAGCAAAATGAAGATGATTGAAGTATTAATTTCATTGTGCTTTTGCTCATTTTGAAGATTTTGACATTTTCACCTGAAGTGTACAATTAGGGGCTGAAAACGCGTTTAAAGCAATAAAAAGTTCATTTTGGCTCTCACACCTTAACTAAATGTTGTAGACTCAAACTTTTTGCTGTCATTAGTATATTTTAGCAAAATGAAGATGATTCAAGCATTAATTTTATTGTGCTTTTGCTCATTTTGAAGATTTTGACATTTTCACCTGAAGTGTACAATCGGGCTGAAAATGCATTTAAAGCCATAAAAAGTTCATTTTGGCTCTCACACCTTAACTAAATGTTGTAGACTCAAACTTTTTGCTGTCATTAGTGTATGTTAGCAAAATGAAGATGATTCAAGCATTAATTTCATTGTGCTTTTGCTCATTTTGAAGATTTTGACATTTTCACCTGAAGTGTACAATCAGGCTGAAAATGCATTTAAAGCCATAAAAAGTTCATTTTGGCTCTCACACCCTAACTAAATGTTGTAGACTCAAACTTTTTGCTGTCATTAGTGTATTTTAGCAAAATGAAGATGATTCAAGCATTAATTTCATTGTGCTTTTGCTCATTTTGAAGATTTTGACATTTTCACCTGAAGTGTACAATCAGGCTGAAAATGCATTTAAAGCCATAAAAAGTTCATTTTGGCTCTCACACCTTAACTAAATGTTGTAGACTCAAACTTTTTGCTGTCATTAGTATATTTTAGCAAAATGAAGATGATTCAAGCATTAATTTTATTGTGCTTTTGCTCATTTTGAAGATTTTGACATTTTCACCTGAAGTGTACAATCAGGCTGAAAATGCATTTAAAGCCATAAAAAGTTCATTTTGGCTCTCACACCTTAACTAAATGTTGTAGACTCAAACTTTTTGCTGTCATTAGTGTATGTTAGCAAAATGAAGATGATTCAAGCATTAATTTCATTGTGCTTTTGCTCATTTTGAAGATTTTGACATTTTCACCTGAAGTGTACAATCAGGCTGAAAATGCATTTAAAGCCATAAAAAGTTCATTTTGGCTCTCACACCTTAACTAAATGTTCTAGACTCAAACTTTTTGCTGTCATTAGTGTATTTTAGCAAAATGAAGATGATTCAAGCATTAATTTCATTGTGCTTTTGCTCATTTTGAAGATTTTGACATTTTCACCTGAAGTGTACAATCAGGCTGAAAATGCATTTAAAGCCATAAAAAGTTCATTTTGGCTCTCACACCCTAACTAAATGTTGTAGACTCAAACTTTTTGCTGTCATTAGTGTATTTTAGCAAAATGAAGATGATTCAAGCATTAATTTCATTGTGCTTTTGCTCATTTTGAAGATTTTGACATTTTCACCTGAAGTGTACAATTAGGGGCTGAAAACGCGTTTAAAGCAATAAAAAGTTCATTTTGGCTCTCACACCTTAACTAAATGTTGTAGACTCAAACTTTTTGCTGTCATTAGTATATTTTAGCAAAATGAAGATGATTCAAGCATTAATTTTATTGTGCTTTTGCTCATTTTGAAGATTTTGACATTTTCACCTGAAGTGTACAATCAGGCTGAAAATGCATTTAAAGCCATAAAAAGTTCATTTTGGCTCTCACACCTTAACTAAATGTTGTAGACTCAAACTTTTTGCTGTCATTAGTGTATTTTAGCAAAATGAAGATGATTCAAGCATTAATTTCATTGTGCTTTTGCTCATTTTGAAGATTTTGACATTTTCACCTGAAGTGTACAATTAGGGGCTGAAAACGCGTTTAAAGCAATAAAAAGTTCATTTTGGCTCTCACACCTTAACTAAATGTTGTAGACTCAAACTTTTTGCTGTCATTAGTATATTTTAGCAAAATGAAGATGATTCAAGCATTAATTTTATTGTGCTTTTGCTCATTTTGAAGATTTTGACATTTTCACCTGAAGTGTACAATCAGGCTGAAAATGCATTTAAAGCCATAAAAAGTTCATTTTGGCTCTCACACCTTAACTAAATGTTGTAGACTCATACTTTTTGCTGTCATTAGTGTATTTTAGCAAAATGAAGATGATTCAAGCATTAATTTCATTGTGCTTTTGCTCATTTTGAAGATTTTGACATTTTCACCTGAAGTGTACAATCAGGCTGAAAATGCATTTAAAGCAATAAAAAGTTCATTTTGGCTCTCACACCTTAACTAAATGTTGTAGATTCAAACTTTTTGCTGTCATTAGTGTATTTTAGCAAAATGAAGATGATTGAAGTATTAATTTCATTGTGCTTTTGCTCATTTTGAAGATTTTGACATTTTCACCTGAAGTGTACAATTAGGGGCTGAAAACGCGTTTAAAGCAATAAAAAGTTCATTTTGGCTCTCACACCTTAACTAAATGTTGTAGACTCAAACTTTTTGCTGTCATTAGTATATTTTAGCAAAATGAAGATGATTCAAGCATTAATTTTATTGTGCTTTTGCTCATTTTGAAGATTTTGACATTTTCACCTGAAGTGTACAATCGGGCTGAAAATGCATTTAAAGCCATAAAAAGTTCATTTTGGCTCTCACACCTTAACTCAATGTTGTAGACTCAAACTTTTTGCTGTCATTAGTGTATGTTAGCAAAATGAAGATGATTCAAGCATTAATTTCATTGTGCTTTTGCTCATTTTGAAGATTTTGACATTTTCACCTGAAGTGTACAATCAGGCTGAAAATGCATTTAAAGCCATAAAAAGTTCATTTTGGCTCTCACACCCTAACTAAATGTTGTAGACTCAAACTTTTTGCTGTCATTAGTGTATTTTAGCAAAATGAAGATGATTCAAGCATTAATTTCATTGTGCTTTTGCTCATTTTGAAGATTTTGACATTTTCACCTGAAGTGTACAATCAGGCTGAAAATGCATTTAAAGCAATAAAAAGTTCATTTTGGCTCTCACACCTTAACTAAATGTTGTAGATTCAAACTTTTTGCTGTCATTAGTGTATTTTAGCAAAATGAAGATGATTGAAGTATTAATTTCATTGTGCTTTTGCTCATTTTGAAGATTTTGACATTTTCACCTGAAGTGTACAATTAGGGGCTGAAAACGCGTTTAAAGCAATAAAAAGTTCATTTTGGCTCTCACACCTTAACTAAATGTTGTAGACTCAAACTTTTTGCTGTCATTAGTATATTTTAGCAAAATGAAGATGATTCAAGCATTAATTTTATTGTGCTTTTGCTCATTTTGAAGATTTTGACATTTTCACCTGAAGTGTACAATCGGGCTGAAAATGCATTTAAAGCCATAAAAAGTTCATTTTGGCTCTCACACCTTAACTCAATGTTGTAGACTCAAACTTTTTGCTGTCATTAGTGTATGTTAGCAAAATGAAGATGATTCAAGCATTAATTTCATTGTGCTTTTGCTCATTTTGAAGATTTTGACATTTTCACCTGAAGTGTACAATCAGGCTGAAAATGCATTTAAAGCCATAAAAAGTTCATTTTGGCTCTCACACCCTAACTAAATGTTGTAGACTCAAACTTTTTGCTGTCATTAGTGTATTTTAGCAAAATGAAGATGATTCAAGCATTAATTTCATTGTGCTTTTGCTCATTTTGAAGATTTTGACATTTTCACCTGAAGTGTACAATCAGGCTGAAAATGCATTTAAAGCCATAAAAAGTTCATTTTGGCTCTCACACCTTAACTAAATGTTGTAGACTCAAACTTTTTGCTGTCATTAGTGTATGTTAGCAAAATGAAGATGATTCAAGCATTAATTTCATTGTGCTTTTGCTCATTTTGAAGATTTTGACATTTTCACCTGAAGTGTACAATCAGGCTGAAAATGCATTTAAAGCCATAAAAAGTTCATTTTGGCTCTCACACCTTAACTAAATGTTGTAGACTCAAACTTTTTGCTGTCATTAGTGTATTTTAGCAAAATGAAGATGATTCAAGCATTAATTTCATTGTGCTTTTGCTCATTTTGAAGATTTTGACATTTTCACCTGAAGTGTACAATCAGGCTGAAAATGCATTTAAAGCCATAAAAAGTTCATTTTGGCTCTCACACCCTAACTAAATGTTGTAGACTCAAACTTTTTGCTGTCATTAGTGTATTTTAGCAAAATGAAGATGATTCAAGCATTAATTTCATTGTGCTTTTGCTCATTTTGAAGATTTTGACATTTTCACCTGAAGTGTACAATTAGGGGCTGAAAACGCGTTTAAAGCAATAAAAAGTTCATTTTGGCTCTCACACCTTAACTAAATGTTGTAGACTCAAACTTTTTGCTGTCATTAGTATATTTTAGCAAAATGAAGATGATTCAAGCATTAATTTTATTGTGCTTTTGCTCATTTTGAAGATTTTGACATTTTCACCTGAAGTGTACAATCAGGCTGAAAATGCATTTAAAGCCATAAAAAGTTCATTTTGGCTCTCACACCTTAACTAAATGTTGTAGACTCAAACTTTTTGCTGTCATTAGTGTATTTTAGCAAAATGAAGATGATTCAAGCATTAATTTCATTGTGCTTTTGCTCATTTTGAAGATTTTGACATTTTCACCTGAAGTGTACAATTAGGGGCTGAAAACGCGTTTAAAGCAATAAAAAGTTCATTTTGGCTCTCACACCTTAACTAAATGTTGTAGACTCAAACTTTTTGCTGTCATTAGTATATTTTAGCAAAATGAAGATGATTCAAGCATTAATTTTATTGTGCTTTTGCTCATTTTGAAGATTTTGACATTTTCACCTGAAGTGTACAATCAGGCTGAGAATGCATTTAAAGCCATAAAAAGTTCATTTTGGCTCTCACACCTTAACTAAATGTTGTAGACTCAAACTTTTTGCTGTCATTAGTGTATTTTAGCAAAATGAAGATGATTCAAGCCTTAATTTCATTGTGCTTTTGCTCATTTTGAAGATTTTGACATTTTCACCTGAAGTGTACAATCAGGCTGAAAATGCATTTAAAGCAATAAAAAGTTCATTTTGGCTCTCACACCTTAACTAAATGTTGTAGATTCAAACTTTTTGCTGTCATTAGTGTATTTTAGCAAAATGAAGATGATTGAAGTATTAATTTCATTGTGCTTTTGCTCATTTTGAAGATTTTGACATTTTCACCTGAAGTGTACAATTAGGGGCTGAAAACGCGTTTAAAGCAATAAAAAGTTCATTTTGGCTCTCACACCTTAACTAAATGTTGTAGACTCAAACTTTTTGCTGTCATTAGTTTATTTTAGCAAAATGAAGATGATTCAAGCATTAATTTTATTGTGCTTTTGCTCATTTTGAAGATTTTGACATTTTCACCTGAAGTGTACAATCGGGCTGAAAATGCATTTAAAGCCATAAAAAGTTCATTTTGGCTCTCACACCTTAACTAAATGTTGTAGACTCAAACTTTTTGCTGTCATTAGTGTATGTTAGCAAAATGAAGATGATTCAAGCATTAATTTCATTGTGCTTTTGCTCATTTTGAAGATTTTGACATTTTCACCTGAAGTGTACAATCAGGCTGAAAATGCATTTAAAGCCATAAAAAGTTCATTTTGGCTCTCACACCTTAACTAAATGTTGTAGACTCAAACTTTTTGCTGTCATTAGTGTATGTTAGCAAAATGAAGATGATTCAAGCATTAATTTCATTGTGCTTTTGCTCATTTTGAAGATTTTGACATTTTCACCTGAAGTGTAC
This sequence comes from Leptonotus elevatus, assembly GCF_054856555.1. Classification (NCBI taxonomy): domain Eukaryota; kingdom Metazoa; phylum Chordata; class Actinopteri; order Syngnathiformes; family Syngnathidae; genus Leptonotus; species Leptonotus elevatus. The sequence continues at coordinate 149,294 of NC_141242.1, read as the reverse complement.
AATCAGGCTGAAAATGCATTTAAAGCCATAAAAAGTTCATTTTGGCTCTCACACCTTAACTAAATGTTGTAGACTCAAACTTTTTGCTGTCATTAGTGTATGTTAGCAAAATGAAGATGATTCAAGCATTAATTTCATTGTGCTTTTGCTCATTTTGAAGATTTTGACATTTTCACCTGAAGTGTACAATCAGGCTGAAAATGCATTTAAAGCCATAAAAAGTTCATTTTGGCTCTCACACCTTAACTAAATGTTGTAGACTCAAACTTTTTGCTGTCATTAGTGTATTTTAGCAAAATGAAGATGATTCAAGCATTAATTTCATTGTGCTTTTGCTCATTTTGAAGATTTTGACATTTTCACCTGAAGTGTACAATTAGGGGCTGAAAACGCGTTTAAAGCAATAAAAAGTTCATTTTGGCTCTCACACCTTAACTAAATGTTGTAGACTCAAACTTTTTGCTGTCATTAGTGTATGTTAGCAAAATGAAGATGATTCAAGCATTAATTTCATTGTGCTTTTGCTCATTTTGAAGATTTTGACATTTTCACCTGAAGTGTACAATCAGGCTGAAAATGCATTTAAAGCCATAAAAAGTTCATTTTGGCTCTCACACCCTAACTAAATGTTGTAGACTCAAACTTTTTGCTGTCATTAGTATATTTTAGCAAAATGAAGATGATTCAAGCATTAATTTTATTGTGCTTTTGCTCATTTTGAAGATTTTGACATTTTCACCTGAAGTGTACAATCAGGCTGAAAATGCATTTAAAGCCATAAAAAGTTCATTTTGGCTCTCACACCTTAACTAAATGTTGTAGACTCAAACTTTTTGCTGTCATTAGTGTATTTTAGCAAAATGAAGATGATTCAAGCATTAATTTCATTGTGCTTTTGCTCATTTTGAAGATTTTGACATTTTCACCTGAAGTGTACAATCAGGCTGAAAATGCATTTAAAGCAATAAAAAGTTCATTTTGGCTCTCACACCTTAACTAAATGTTGTAGATTCAAACTTTTTGCTGTCATTAGTGTATTTTAGCAAAATGAAGATGATTGAAGTATTAATTTCATTGTGCTTTTGCTCATTTTGAAGATTTTGACATTTTCACCTGAAGTGTACAATTAGGGGCTGAAAACGCGTTTAAAGCAATAAAAAGTTCATTTTGGCTCTCACACCTTAACTAAATGTTGTAGACTCAAACTTTTTGCTGTCATTAGTATATTTTAGCAAAATGAAGATGATTCAAGCATTAATTTTATTGTGCTTTTGCTCATTTTGAAGATTTTGACATTTTCACCTGAAGTGTACAATCGGGCTGAAAATGCATTTAAAGCCATAAAAAGTTCATTTTGGCTCTCACACCTTAACTAAATGTTGTAGACTCAAACTTTTTGCTGTCATTAGTGTATTTTAGCAAAATGAAGATGATTCAAGCATTAATTTCATTGTGCTTTTGCTCATTTTGAAGATTTTGACATTTTCACCTGAAGTGTACAATCAGGCTGAAAATGCATTTAAAGCCATAAAAAGTTCATTTTGGCTCTCACACCTTAACTAAATGTTGTAGACTCAAACTTTTTGCTGTCATTAGTGTATGTTAGCAAAATGAAGATGATTCAAGCATTAATTTCATTGTGCTTTTGCTCATTTTGAAGATTTTGACATTTTCACCTGAAGTGTACAATCAGGCTGAAAATGCATTTAAAGCAATAAAAAGTTCATTTTGGCTCTCACACCTTAACTAAATGTTGTAGATTCAAACTTTTTGCTGTCATTAGTGTATTTTAGCAAAATGAAGATGATTGAAGTATTAATTTCATTGTGCTTTTGCTCATTTTGAAGATTTTGACATTTTCACCTGAAGTGTACAATTAGGGGCTGAAAACGCGTTTAAAGCAATAAAAAGTTCATTTTGGCTCTCACACCTTAACTAAATGTTGTAGACTCAAACTTTTTGCTGTCATTAGTATATTTTAGCAAAATGAAGATGATTCAAGCATTAATTTTATTGTGCTTTTGCTCATTTTGAAGATTTTGACATTTTCACCTGAAGTGTACAATCGGGCTGAAAATGCATTTAAAGCCATAAAAAGTTCATTTTGGCTCTCACACCTTAACTAAATGTTGTAGACTCAAACTTTTTGCTGTCATTAGTGTATTTTAGCAAAATGAAGATGATTCAAGCATTAATTTCATTGTGCTTTTGCTCATTTTGAAGATTTTGACATTTTCACCTGAAGTGTACAATCAGGCTGAAAATGCATTTAAAGCAATAAAAAGTTCATTTTGGCTCTCACACCTTAACTAAATGTTGTAGATTCAAACTTTTTGCTGTCATTAGTGTATTTTAGCAAAATGAAGATGATTGAAGTATTAATTTCATTGTGCTTTTGCTCATTTTGAAGATTTTGACATTTTCACCTGAAGTGTACAATTAGGGGCTGAAAACGCGTTTAAAGCAATAAAAAGTTCATTTTGGCTCTCACACCTTAACTAAATGTTGTAGACTCAAACTTTTTGCTGTCATTAGTATATTTTAGCAAAATGAAGATGATTCAAGCATTAATTTTATTGTGCTTTTGCTCATTTTGAAGATTTTGACATTTTCACCTGAAGTGTACAATCGGGCTGAAAATGCATTTAAAGCCATAAAAAGTTCATTTTGGCTCTCACACCTTAACTAAATGTTGTAGACTCAAACTTTTTGCTGTCATTAGTGTATTTTAGCAAAATGAAGATGATTCAAGCATTAATTTCATTGTGCTTTTGCTCATTTTGAAGATTTTGACATTTTCACCTGAAGTGTACAATCAGGCTGAAAATGCATTTAAAGCCATAAAAAGTTCATTTTGGCTCTCACACCTTAACTAAATGTTGTAGACTCAAACTTTTTGCTGTCATTAGTGTATGTTAGCAAAATGAAGATGATTCAAGCATTAATTTCATTGTGCTTTTGCTCATTTTGAAGATTTTGACATTTTCACCTGAAGTGTACAATCAGGCTGAAAATGCATTTAAAGCCATAAAAAGTTCATTTTGGCTCTCACACCTTAACTAAATGTTGTAGACTCAAACTTTTTGCTGTCATTAGTGTATTTTAGCAAAATGAAGATGATTCAAGCATTAATTTCATTGTGCTTTTGCTCATTTTGAAGATTTTGACATTTTCACCTGAAGTGTACAATCAGGCTGAAAATGCATTTAAAGCCATAAAAAGTTCATTTTGGCTCTCACACCCTAACTAAATGTTGTAGACTCAAACTTTTTGCTGTCATTAGTGTATTTTAGCAAAATGAAGATGATTCAAGCATTAATTTCATTGTGCTTTTGCTCATTTTGAAGATTTTGACATTTTCACCTGAAGTGTACAATCAGGCTGAAAATGCATTTAAAGCCATAAAAAGTTCATTTTGGCTCTCACACCCTAACTAAATGTTGTAGACTCAAACTTTTTGCTGTCATTAGTGTATTTTAGCAAAATGAAGATGATTCAAGCATTAATTTCATTGTGCTTTTGCTCATTTTGAAGATTTTGACATTTTCACCTGAAGTGTACAATTAGGGGCTGAAAACGCGTTTAAAGCAATAAAAAGTTCATTTTGGCTCTCACACCTTAACTAAATGTTGTAGACTCAAACTTTTTGCTGTCATTAGTATATTTTAGCAAAATGAAGATGATTCAAGCATTAATTTCATTGTGCTTTTGCTCATTTTGAAGATTTTGACATTTTCACCTGAAGTGTACAATCAGGCTGAAAATGCATTTAAAGCAATAAAAAGTTCATTTTGGCTCTCACACCTTAACTAAATGTTGTAGATTCAAACTTTTTGCTGTCATTAGTGTATTTTAGCAAAATGAAGATGATTGAAGTATTAATTTCATTGTGCTTTTGCTCATTTTGAAGATTTTGACATTTTCACCTGAAGTGTACAATTAGGGGCTGAAAACGCGTTTAAAGCAATAAAAAGTTCATTTTGGCTCTCACACCTTAACTAAATGTTGTAGACTCAAACTTTTTGCTGTCATTAGTATATTTTAGCAAAATGAAGATGATTCAAGCATTAATTTTATTGTGCTTTTGCTCATTTTGAAGATTTTGACATTTTCACCTGAAGTGTACAATCAGGCTGAGAATGCATTTAAAGCCATAAAAAGTTCATTTTGGCTCTCACACCTTAACTAAATGTTGTAGACTCAAACTTTTTGCTGTCATTAGTGTATTTTAGCAAAATGAAGATGATTCAAGCCTTAATTTCATTGTGCTTTTGCTCATTTTGAAGATTTTGACATTTTCACCTGAAGTGTACAATTAGGGGCTGAAAACGCGTTTAAAGCAATAAAAAGTTCATTTTGGCTCTCACACCTTAACTAAATGTTGTAGACTCAAACTTTTTGCTGTCATTAGTTTATTTTAGCAAAATGAAGATGATTCAAGCATTAATTTTATTGTGCTTTTGCTCATTTTGAAGATTTTGACATTTTCACCTGAAGTGTACAATCGGGCTGAAAATGCATTTAAAGCCATAAAAAGTTCATTTTGGCTCTCACACCTTAACTAAATGTTGTAGACTCAAACTTTTTGCTGTCATTAGTGTATGTTAGCAAAATGAAGATGATTCAAGCATTAATTTCATTGTGCTTTTGCTCATTTTGAAGATTTTGACATTTTCACCTGAAGTGTACAATCGGGCTGAAAATGCATTTAAAGCCATAAAAAGTTCATTTTGGCTCTCACACCTTAACTAAATGTTGTAGACTCAAACTTTTTGCTGTCATTAGTGTATTTTAGCAAAATGAAGATGATTCAAGCATTAATTTCATTGTGCTTTTGCTCATTTTGAAGATTTTGACATTTTCACCTGAAGTGTACAATCAGGCTGAAAATGCATTTAAAGCCATAAAAAGTTCATTTTGGCTCTCACACCTTAACTAAATGTTGTAGACTCAAACTTTTTGCTGTCATTAGTGTATGTTAGCAAAATGAAGATGATTCAAGCATTAATTTCATTGTGCTTTTGCTCATTTTGAAGATTTTGACATTTTCACCTGAAGTGTACAATCAGGCTGAAAATGCATTTAAAGCAATAAAAAGTTCATTTTGGCTCTCACACCTTAACTAAATGTTGTAGATTCAAACTTTTTGCTGTCATTAGTGTATTTTAGCAAAATGAAGATGATTGAAGTATTAATTTCATTGTGCTTTTGCTCATTTTGAAGATTTTGACATTTTCACCTGAAGTGTACAATTAGGGGCTGAAAACGCGTTTAAAGCAATAAAAAGTTCATTTTGGCTCTCACACCTTAACTAAATGTTGTAGACTCAAACTTTTTGCTGTCATTAGTATATTTTAGCAAAATGAAGATGATTCAAGCATTAATTTTATTGTGCTTTTGCTCATTTTGAAGATTTTGACATTTTCACCTGAAGTGTACAATCGGGCTGAAAATGCATTTAAAGCCATAAAAAGTTCATTTTGGCTCTCACACCTTAACTAAATGTTGTAGACTCAAACTTTTTGCTGTCATTAGTGTATTTTAGCAAAATGAAGATGATTCAAGCATTAATTTCATTGTGCTTTTGCTCATTTTGAAGATTTTGACATTTTCACCTGAAGTGTACAATCAGGCTGAAAATGCATTTAAAGCAATAAAAAGTTCATTTTGGCTCTCACACCTTAACTAAATGTTGTAGATTCAAACTTTTTGCTGTCATTAGTGTATTTTAGCAAAATGAAGATGATTGAAGTATTAATTTCATTGTGCTTTTGCTCATTTTGAAGATTTTGACATTTTCACCTGAAGTGTACAATTAGGGGCTGAAAACGCGTTTAAAGCAATAAAAAGTTCATTTTGGCTCTCACACCTTAACTAAATGTTGTAGACTCAAACTTTTTGCTGTCATTAGTATATTTTAGCAAAATGAAGATGATTCAAGCATTAATTTTATTGTGCTTTTGCTCATTTTGAAGATTTTGACATTTTCACCTGAAGTGTACAATCGGGCTGAAAATGCATTTAAAGCCATAAAAAGTTCATTTTGGCTCTCACACCTTAACTAAATGTTGTAGACTCAAACTTTTTGCTGTCATTAGTGTATTTTAGCAAAATGAAGATGATTCAAGCATTAATTTCATTGTGCTTTTGCTCATTTTGAAGATTTTGACATTTTCACCTGAAGTGTACAATCAGGCTGAAAATGCATTTAAAGCCATAAAAAGTTCATTTTGGCTCTCACACCTTAACTAAATGTTGTAGACTCAAACTTTTTGCTGTCATTAGTGTATGTTAGCAAAATGAAGATGATTCAAGCATTAATTTCATTGTGCTTTTGCTCATTTTGAAGATTTTGACATTTTCACCTGAAGTGTACAATCAGGCTGAAAATGCATTTAAAGCCATAAAAAGTTCATTTTGGCTCTCACACCTTAACTAAATGTTGTAGACTCAAACTTTTTGCTGTCATTAGTGTATTTTAGCAAAATGAAGATGATTCAAGCATTAATTTCATTGTGCTTTTGCTCATTTTGAAGATTTTGACATTTTCACCTGAAGTGTACAATCAGGCTGAAAATGCATTTAAAGCCATAAAAAGTTCATTTTGGCTCTCACACCCTAACTAAATGTTGTAGACTCAAACTTTTTGCTGTCATTAGTGTATTTTAGCAAAATGAAGATGATTCAAGCATTAATTTCATTGTGCTTTTGCTCATTTTGAAGATTTTGACATTTTCACCTGAAGTGTACAATCAGGCTGAAAATGCATTTAAAGCCATAAAAAGTTCATTTTGGCTCTCACACCCTAACTAAATGTTGTAGACTCAAACTTTTTGCTGTCATTAGTGTATTTTAGCAAAATGAAGATGATTCAAGCATTAATTTCATTGTGCTTTTGCTCATTTTGAAGATTTTGACATTTTCACCTGAAGTGTACAATTAGGGGCTGAAAACGCGTTTAAAGCAATAAAAAGTTCATTTTGGCTCTCACACCTTAACTAAATGTTGTAGACTCAAACTTTTTGCTGTCATTAGTATATTTTAGCAAAATGAAGATGATTCAAGCATTAATTTCATTGTGCTTTTGCTCATTTTGAAGATTTTGACATTTTCACCTGAAGTGTACAATCAGGCTGAAAATGCATTTAAAGCAATAAAAAGTTCATTTTGGCTCTCACACCTTAACTAAATGTTGTAGATTCAAACTTTTTGCTGTCATTAGTGTATTTTAGCAAAATGAAGATGATTGAAGTATTAATTTCATTGTGCTTTTGCTCATTTTGAAGATTTTGACATTTTCACCTGAAGTGTACAATTAGGGGCTGAAAACGCGTTTAAAGCAATAAAAAGTTCATTTTGGCTCTCACACCTTAACTAAATGTTGTAGACTCAAACTTTTTGCTGTCATTAGTATATTTTAGCAAAATGAAGATGATTCAAGCATTAATTTTATTGTGCTTTTGCTCATTTTGAAGATTTTGACATTTTCACCTGAAGTGTACAATCAGGCTGAGAATGCATTTAAAGCCATAAAAAGTTCATTTTGGCTCTCACACCTTAACTAAATGTTGTAGACTCAAACTTTTTGCTGTCATTAGTGTATTTTAGCAAAATGAAGATGATTCAAGCCTTAATTTCATTGTGCTTTTGCTCATTTTGAAGATTTTGACATTTTCACCTGAAGTGTACAATCAGGCTGAAAATGCATTTAAAGCAATAAAAAGTTCATTTTGGCTCTCACACCTTAACTAAATGTTGTAGATTCAAACTTTTTGCTGTCATTAGTGTATTTTAGCAAAATGAAGATGATTGAAGTATTAATTTCATTGTGCTTTTGCTCATTTTGAAGATTTTGACATTTTCACCTGAAGTGTACAATTAGGGGCTGAAAACGCGTTTAAAGCAATAAAAAGTTCATTTTGGCTCTCACACCTTAACTAAATGTTGTAGACTCAAACTTTTTGCTGTCATTAGTTTATTTTAGCAAAATGAAGATGATTCAAGCATTAATTTTATTGTGCTTTTGCTCATTTTGAAGATTTTGACATTTTCACCTGAAGTGTACAATCGGGCTGAAAATGCATTTAAAGCCATAAAAAGTTCATTTTGGCTCTCACACCTTAACTAAATGTTGTAGACTCAAACTTTTTGCTGTCATTAGTGTATGTTAGCAAAATGAAGATGATTCAAGCATTAATTTCATTGTGCTTTTGCTCATTTTGAAGATTTTGACATTTTCACCTGAAGTGTACAATCGGGCTGAAAATGCATTTAAAGCCATAAAAAGTTCATTTTGGCTCTCACACCTTAACTAAATGTTGTAGACTCAAACTTTTTGCTGTCATTAGTGTATTTTAGCAAAATGAAGATGATTCAAGCATTAATTTCATTGTGCTTTTGCTCATTTTGAAGATTTTGACATTTTCACCTGAAGTGTACAATCAGGCTGAAAATGCATTTAAAGCCATAAAAAGTTCATTTTGGCTCTCACACCTTAACTAAATGTTGTAGACTCAAACTTTTTGCTGTCATTAGTGTATGTTAGCAAAATGAAGATGATTCAAGCATTAATTTCATTGTGCTTTTGCTCATTTTGAAGATTTTGACATTTTCACCTGAAGTGTACAATCAGGCTGAAAATGCATTTAAAGCAATAAAAAGTTCATTTTGGCTCTCACACCTTAACTAAATGTTGTAGATTCAAACTTTTTGCTGTCATTAGTGTATTTTAGCAAAATGAAGATGATTGAAGTATTAATTTCATTGTGCTTTTGCTCATTTTGAAGATTTTGACATTTTCACCTGAAGTGTACAATTAGGGGCTGAAAACGCGTTTAAAGCAATAAAAAGTTCATTTTGGCTCTCACACCTTAACTAAATGTTGTAGACTCAAACTTTTTGCTGTCATTAGTTTATTTTAGCAAAATGAAGATGATTCAAGCATTAATTTTATTGTGCTTTTGCTCATTTTGAAGATTTTGACATTTTCACCTGAAGTGTACAATCGGGCTGAAAATGCATTTAAAGCCATAAAAAGTTCATTTTGGCTCTCACACCTTAACTAAATGTTGTAGACTCAAACTTTTTGCTGTCATTAGTGTATGTTAGCAAAATGAAGATGATTCAAGCATTAATTTCATTGTGCTTTTGCTCATTTTGAAGATTTTGACATTTTCACCTGAAGTGTACAATCGGGCTGAAAATGCATTTAAAGCCATAAAAAGTTCATTTTGGCTCTCACACCTTAACTAAATGTTGTAGACTCAAACTTTTTGCTGTCATTAGTGTATTTTAGCAAAATGAAGATGATTCAAGCATTAATTTCATTGTGCTTTTGCTCATTTTGAAGATTTTGACATTTTCACCTGAAGTGTACAATCAGGCTGAAAATGCATTTAAAGCCATAAAAAGTTCATTTTGGCTCTCACACCTTAACTAAATGTTGTAGACTCAAACTTTTTGCTGTCATTAGTGTATGTTAGCAAAATGAAGATGATTCAAGCATTAATTTCATTGTGCTTTTGCTCATTTTGAAGATTTTGACATTTTCACCTGAAGTGTACAATCAGGCTGAAAATGCATTTAAAGCAATAAAAAGTTCATTTTGGCTCTCACACCTTAACTAAATGTTGTAGATTCAAACTTTTTGCTGTCATTAGTGTATTTTAGCAAAATGAAGATGATTGAAGTATTAATTTTATTGTGCTTTTGCTCATTTTGAAGATTTTGACATTTTCACCTGAAGTGTACAATCGGGCTGAAAATGCATTTAAAGCCATAAAAAGTTCATTTTGGCTCTCACACCTTAACTAAATGTTGTAGACTCAAACTTTTTGCTGTCATTAGTGTATTTTAGCAAAATGAAGATGATTCAAGCATTAATTTCATTGTGCTTTTGCTCATTTTGAAGATTTTGACATTTTCACCTGAAGTGTACAATCAGGCTGAAAATGCATTTAAAGCCATAAAAAGTTCATTTTGGCTCTCACACCTTAACTAAATGTTGTAGACTCAAACTTTTTGCTGTCATTAGTGTATGTTAGCAAAATGAAGATGATTCAAGCATTAATTTCATTGTGCTTTTGCTCATTTTGAAGATTTTGACATTTTCACCTGAAGTGTACAATCAGGCTGAAAATGCATTTAAAGCCATAAAAAGTTCATTTTGGCTCTCACACCTTAACTAAATGTTGTAGACTCAAACTTTTTGCTGTCATTAGTGTATTTTAGCAAAATGAAGATGATTCAAGCATTAATTTCATTGTGCTTTTGCTCATTTTGAAGATTTTGACATTTTCACCTGAAGTGTACAATCAGGCTGAAAATGCATTTAAAGCCATAAAAAGTTCATTTTGGCTCTCACACCCTAACTAAATGTTGTAGACTCAAACTTTTTGCTGTCATTAGTGTATTTTAGCAAAATGAAGATGATTCAAGCATTAATTTCATTGTGCTTTTGCTCATTTTGAAGATTTTGACATTTTCACCTGAAGTGTACAATCAGGCTGAAAATGCATTTAAAGCCATAAAAAGTTCATTTTGGCTCTCACACCCTAACTAAATGTTGTAGACTCAAACTTTTTGCTGTCATTAGTGTATTTTAGCAAAATGAAGATGATTCAAGCATTAATTTCATTGTGCTTTTGCTCATTTTGAAGATTTTGACATTTTCACCTGAAGTGTACAATTAGGGGCTGAAAACGCGTTTAAAGCAATAAAAAGTTCATTTTGGCTCTCACACCTTAACTAAATGTTGTAGACTCAAACTTTTTGCTGTCATTAGTATATTTTAGCAAAATGAAGATGATTCAAGCATTAATTTCATTGTGCTTTTGCTCATTTTGAAGATTTTGACATTTTCACCTGAAGTGTACAATCAGGCTGAAAATGCATTTAAAGCAATAAAAAGTTCATTTTGGCTCTCACACCTTAACTAAATGTTGTAGATTCAAACTTTTTGCTGTCATTAGTGTATTTTAGCAAAATGAAGATGATTGAAGTATTAATTTCATTGTGCTTTTGCTCATTTTGAAGATTTTGACATTTTCACCTGAAGTGTACAATTAGGGGCTGAAAACGCGTTTAAAGCAATAAAAAGTTCATTTTGGCTCTCACACCTTAACTAAATGTTGTAGACTCAAACTTTTTGCTGTCATTAGTATATTTTAGCAAAATGAAGATGATTCAAGCATTAATTTTATTGTGCTTTTGCTCATTTTGAAGATTTTGACATTTTCACCTGAAGTGTACAATCAGGCTGAGAATGCATTTAAAGCCATAAAAAGTTCATTTTGGCTCTCACACCTTAACTAAATGTTGTAGACTCAAACTTTTTGCTGTCATTAGTGTATTTTAGCAAAATGAAGATGATTCAAGCCTTAATTTCATTGTGCTTTTGCTCATTTTGAAGATTTTGACATTTTCACCTGAAGTGTACAATCAGGCTGAAAATGCATTTAAAGCAATAAAAAGTTCATTTTGGCTCTCACACCTTAACTAAATGTTGTAGATTCAAACTTTTTGCTGTCATTAGTGTATTTTAGCAAAATGAAGATGATTGAAGTATTAATTTCATTGTGCTTTTGCTCATTTTGAAGATTTTGACATTTTCACCTGAAGTGTACAATTAGGGGCTGAAAACGCGTTTAAAGCAATAAAAAGTTCATTTTGGCTCTCACACCTTAACTAAATGTTGTAGACTCAAACTTTTTGCTGTCATTAGTTTATTTTAGCAAAATGAAGATGATTCAAGCATTAATTTTATTGTGCTTTTGCTCATTTTGAAGATTTTGACATTTTCACCTGAAGTGTACAATCGGGCTGAAAATGCATTTAAAGCCATAAAAAGTTCATTTTGGCTCTCACACCTTAACTAAATGTTGTAGACTCAAACTTTTTGCTGTCATTAGTGTATGTTAGCAAAATGAAGATGATTCAAGCATTAATTTCATTGTGCTTTTGCTCATTTTGAAGATTTTGACATTTTCACCTGAAGTGTACAATCGGGCTGAAAATGCATTTAAAGCCATAAAAAGTTCATTTTGGCTCTCACACCTTAACTAAATGTTGTAGACTCAAACTTTTTGCTGTCATTAGTGTATTTTAGCAAAATGAAGATGATTCAAGCATTAATTTCATTGTGCTTTTGCTCATTTTGAAGATTTTGACATTTTCACCTGAAGTGTACAATCAGGCTGAAAATGCATTTAAAGCCATAAAAAGTTCATTTTGGCTCTCACACCTTAACTAAATGTTGTAGACTCAAACTTTTTGCTGTCATTAGTGTATGTTAGCAAAATGAAGATGATTCAAGCATTAATTTCATTGTGCTTTTGCTCATTTTGAAGATTTTGACATTTTCACCTGAAGTGTACAATCAGGCTGAAAATGCATTTAAAGCAATAAAAAGTTCATTTTGGCTCTCACACCTTAACTAAATGTTGTAGATTCAAACTTTTTGCTGTCATTAGTGTATTTTAGCAAAATGAAGATGATTGAAGTATTAATTTCATTGTGCTTTTGCTCATTTTGAAGATTTTGACATTTTCACCTGAAGTGTACAATTAGGGGCTGAAAACGCGTTTAAAGCAATAAAAAGTTCATTTTGGCTCTCACACCTTAACTAAATGTTGTAGACTCAAACTTTTTGCTGTCATTAGTATATTTTAGCAAAATGAAGATGATTCAAGCATTAATTTTATTGTGCTTTTGCTCATTTTGAAGATTTTGACATTTTCACCTGAAGTGTACAATCGGGCTGAAAATGCATTTAAAGCCATAAAAAGTTCATTTTGGCTCTCACACCTTAACTAAATGTTGTAGACTCAAACTTTTTGCTGTCATTAGTGTATTTTAGCAAAATGAAGATGATTCAAGCATTAATTTCATTGTGCTTTTGCTCATTTTGAAGATTTTGACATTTTCACCTGAAGTGTACAATCAGGCTGAAAATGCATTTAAAGCAATAAAAAGTTCATTTTGGCTCTCACACCTTAACTAAATGTTGTAGATTCAAACTTTTTGCTGTCATTAGTGTATTTTAGCAAAATGAAGATGATTGAAGTATTAATTTCATTGTGCTTTTGCTCATTTTGAAGATTTTGACATTTTCACCTGAAGTGTACAATTAGGGGCTGAAAACGCGTTTAAAGCAATAAAAAGTTCATTTTGGCTCTCACACCTTAACTAAATGTTGTAGACTCAAACTTTTTGCTGTCATTAGTATATTTTAGCAAAATGAAGATGATTCAAGCATTAATTTTATTGTGCTTTTGCTCATTTTGAAGATTTTGACATTTTCACCTGAAGTGTACAATCGGGCTGAAAATGCATTTAAAGCCATAAAAAGTTCATTTTGGCTCTCACACCTTAACTAAATGTTGTAGACTCAAACTTTTTGCTGTCATTAGTGTATTTTAGCAAAATGAAGATGATTCAAGCATTAATTTCATTGTGCTTTTGCTCATTTTGAAGATTTTGACATTTTCACCTGAAGTGTACAATCAGGCTGAAAATGCATTTAAAGCCATAAAAAGTTCATTTTGGCTCTCACACCTTAACTAAATGTTGTAGACTCAAACTTTTTGCTGTCATTAGTGTATGTTAGCAAAATGAAGATGATTCAAGCATTAATTTCATTGTGCTTTTGCTCATTTTGAAGATTTTGACATTTTCACCTGAAGTGTACAATCAGGCTGAAAATGCATTTAAAGCCATAAAAAGTTCATTTTGGCTCTCACACCTTAACTAAATGTTGTAGACTCAAACTTTTTGCTGTCATTAGTGTATTTTAGCAAAATGAAGATGATTCAAGCATTAATTTCATTGTGCTTTTGCTCATTTTGAAGATTTTGACATTTTCACCTGAAGTGTACAATCAGGCTGAAAATGCATTTAAAGCCATAAAAAGTTCATTTTGGCTCTCACACCTTAACTAAATGTTGTAGACTCAAACTTTTTGCTGTCATTAGTGTATGTTAGCAAAATGAAGATGATTCAAGCATTAATTTCATTGTGCTTTTGCTCATTTTGAAGATTTTGACATTTTCACCTGAAGTGTACAATCGGGCTGAAAATGCATTTAAAGCCATAAAAAGTTCATTTTGGCTCTCACACCTTAACTAAATGTTGTAGACTCAAACTTTTTGCTGTCATTAGTGTATTTTAGCAAAATGAAGATGATTCAAGCATTAATTTCATTGTGCTTTTGCTCATTTTGAAGATTTTGACATTTTCACCTGAAGTGTACAATCAGGCTGAAAATGCATTTAAAGCCATAAAAAGTTCATTTTGGCTCTCACACCTTAACTAAATGTTGTAGACTCAAACTTTTTGCTGTCATTAGTGTATGTTAGCAAAATGAAGATGATTCAAGCATTAATTTCATTGTGCTTTTGCTCATTTTGAAGATTTTGACATTTTCACCTGAAGTGTACAATCAGGCTGAAAATGCATTTAAAGCAATAAAAAGTTCATTTTGGCTCTCACACCTTAACTAAATGTTGTAGATTCAAACTTTTTGCTGTCATTAGTGTATTTTAGCAAAATGAAGATGATTGAAGTATTAATTTCATTGTGCTTTTGCTCATTTTGAAGATTTTGACATTTTCACCTGAAGTGTACAATTAGGGGCTGAAAACGCGTTTAAAGCAATAAAAAGTTCATTTTGGCTCTCACACCTTAACTAAATGTTGTAGACTCAAACTTTTTGCTGTCATTAGTATATTTTAGCAAAATGAAGATGATTCAAGCATTAATTTTATTGTGCTTTTGCTCATTTTGAAGATTTTGACATTTTCACCTGAAGTGTACAATCGGGCTGAAAATGCATTTAAAGCCATAAAAAGTTCATTTTGGCTCTCACACCTTAACTAAATGTTGTAGACTCAAACTTTTTGCTGTCATTAGTGTATGTTAGCAAAATGAAGATGATTCAAGCATTAATTTCATTGTGCTTTTGCTCATTTTGAAGATTTTGACATTTTCACCTGAAGTGTACAATCAGGCTGAAAATGCATTTAAAGCCATAAAAAGTTCATTTTGGCTCTCACACCTTAACTAAATGTTGTAGACTCAAACTTTTTGCTGTCATTAGTGTATTTTAGCAAAATGAAGATGATTCAAGCATTAATTTCATTGTGCTTTTGCTCATTTTGAAGATTTTGACATTTTCACCTGAAGTGTACAATCGGGCTGAAAATGCATTTAAAGCCATAAAAAGTTCATTTTGGCTCTCACACCTTAACTAAATGTTGTAGACTCAAACTTTTTGCTGTCATTAGTGTATTTTAGCAAAATGAAGATGATTCAAGCATTAATTTCATTGTGCTTTTGCTCATTTTGAAGATTTTGACATTTTCACCTGAAGTGTACAATCAGGCTGAAAATGCATTTAAAGCCATAAAAAGTTCATTTTGGCTCTCACACCTTAACTAAATGTTGTAGACTCAAACTTTTTGCTGTCATTAGTGTATGTTAGCAAAATGAAGATGATTCAAGCATTAATTTCATTGTGCTTTTGCTCATTTTGAAGATTTTGACATTTTCACCTGAAGTGTACAATCAGGCTGAAAATGCATTTAAAGCAATAAAAAGTTCATTTTGGCTCTCACACCTTAACTAAAAGTTGTAGATTCAAACTTTTTGCTGTCATTAGTGTATGTTAGCAAAATGAAGATGATTCAAGCATTAATTTCATTGTGCTTTTGCTCATTTTGAAGATTTTGACATTTTCACCTGAAGTGTACAATCAGGCTGAAAATGCATTTAAAGCAATAAAAAGTTCATTTTGGCTCTCACACCTTAACTAAATGTTGTAGATTCAAACTTTTTGCTGTCATTAGTATATTTTAGCAAAATGAAGATGATTCAAGCATTAATTTTATTGTGCTTTTGCTCATTTTGAAGATTTTGACATTTTCACCTGAAGTGTACAATCGGGCTGAAAATGCATTTAAAGCCATAAAAAGTTCATTTTGGCTCTCACACCTTAACTAAATGTTGTAGACTCAAACTTTTTGCTGTCATTAGTGTATTTTAGCAAAATGAAGATGATTCAAGCATTAATTTCATTGTGCTTTTGCTCATTTTGAAGATTTTGACATTTTCACCTGAAGTGTACAATCAGGCTGAAAATGCATTTAAAGCCATAAAAAGTTCATTTTGGCTCTCACACCTTAACTAAATGTTGTAGACTCAAACTTTTTGCTGTCATTAGTGTATGTTAGCAAAATGAAGATGATTCAAGCATTAATTTCATTGTGCTTTTGCTCATTTTGAAGATTTTGACATTTTCACCTGAAGTGTACAATCAGGCTGAAAATGCATTTAAAGCCATAAAAAGTTCATTTTGGCTCTCACACCTTAACTAAATGTTGTAGACTCAAACTTTTTGCTGTCATTAGTGTATTTTAGCAAAATGAAGATGATTCAAGCATTAATTTCATTGTGCTTTTGCTCATTTTGAAGATTTTGACATTTTCACCTGAAGTGTACAATCAGGCTGAAAATGCATTTAAAGCCATAAAAAGTTCATTTTGGCTCTCACACCCTAACTAAATGTTGTAGACTCAAACTTTTTGCTGTCATTAGTGTATTTTAGCAAAATGAAGATGATTCAAGCATTAATTTCATTGTGCTTTTGCTCATTTTGAAGATTTTGACATTTTCACCTGAAGTGTACAATCAGGCTGAAAATGCATTTAAAGCCATAAAAAGTTCATTTTGGCTCTCACACCCTAACTAAATGTTGTAGACTCAAACTTTTTGCTGTCATTAGTGTATTTTAGCAAAATGAAGATGATTCAAGCATTAATTTCATTGTGCTTTTGCTCATTTTGAAGATTTTGACATTTTCACCTGAAGTGTACAATTAGGGGCTGAAAACGCGTTTAAAGCAATAAAAAGTTCATTTTGGCTCTCACACCTTAACTAAATGTTGTAGACTCAAACTTTTTGCTGTCATTAGTATATTTTAGCAAAATGAAGATGATTCAAGCATTAATTTCATTGTGCTTTTGCTCATTTTGAAGATTTTGACATTTTCACCTGAAGTGTACAATCAGGCTGAAAATGCATTTAAAGCAATAAAAAGTTCATTTTGGCTCTCACACCTTAACTAAATGTTGTAGATTCAAACTTTTTGCTGTCATTAGTGTATTTTAGCAAAATGAAGATGATTGAAGTATTAATTTCATTGTGCTTTTGCTCATTTTGAAGATTTTGACATTTTCACCTGAAGTGTACAATTAGGGGCTGAAAACGCGTTTAAAGCAATAAAAAGTTCATTTTGGCTCTCACACCTTAACTAAATGTTGTAGACTCAAACTTTTTGCTGTCATTAGTATATTTTAGCAAAATGAAGATGATTCAAGCATTAATTTTATTGTGCTTTTGCTCATTTTGAAGATTTTGACATTTTCACCTGAAGTGTACAATCAGGCTGAGAATGCATTTAAAGCCATAAAAAGTTCATTTTGGCTCTCACACCTTAACTAAATGTTGTAGACTCAAACTTTTTGCTGTCATTAGTGTATTTTAGCAAAATGAAGATGATTCAAGCCTTAATTTCATTGTGCTTTTGCTCATTTTGAAGATTTTGACATTTTCACCTGAAGTGTACAATCAGGCTGAAAATGCATTTAAAGCAATAAAAAGTTCATTTTGGCTCTCACACCTTAACTAAATGTTGTAGATTCAAACTTTTTGCTGTCATTAGTGTATTTTAGCAAAATGAAGATGATTGAAGTATTAATTTCATTGTGCTTTTGCTCATTTTGAAGATTTTGACATTTTCACCTGAAGTGTACAATTAGGGGCTGAAAACGCGTTTAAAGCAATAAAAAGTTCATTTTGGCTCTCACACCTTAACTAAATGTTGTAGACTCAAACTTTTTGCTGTCATTAGTTTATTTTAGCAAAATGAAGATGATTCAAGCATTAATTTTATTGTGCTTTTGCTCATTTTGAAGATTTTGACATTTTCACCTGAAGTGTACAATCGGGCTGAAAATGCATTTAAAGCCATAAAAAGTTCATTTTGGCTCTCACACCTTAACTAAATGTTGTAGACTCAAACTTTTTGCTGTCATTAGTGTATGTTAGCAAAATGAAGATGATTCAAGCATTAATTTCATTGTGCTTTTGCTCATTTTGAAGATTTTGACATTTTCACCTGAAGTGTACAATCGGGCTGAAAATGCATTTAAAGCCATAAAAAGTTCATTTTGGCTCTCACACCTTAACTAAATGTTGTAGACTCAAACTTTTTGCTGTCATTAGTGTATTTTAGCAAAATGAAGATGATTCAAGCATTAATTTCATTGTGCTTTTGCTCATTTTGAAGATTTTGACATTTTCACCTGAAGTGTACAATCAGGCTGAAAATGCATTTAAAGCCATAAAAAGTTCATTTTGGCTCTCACACCTTAACTAAATGTTGTAGACTCAAACTTTTTGCTGTCATTAGTGTATGTTAGCAAAATGAAGATGATTCAAGCATTAATTTCATTGTGCTTTTGCTCATTTTGAAGATTTTGACATTTTCACCTGAAGTGTACAATCAGGCTGAAAATGCATTTAAAGCAATAAAAAGTTCATTTTGGCTCTCACACCTTAACTAAATGTTGTAGATTCAAACTTTTTGCTGTCATTAGTGTATTTTAGCAAAATGAAGATGATTGAAGTATTAATTTCATTGTGCTTTTGCTCATTTTGAAGATTTTGACATTTTCACCTGAAGTGTACAATTAGGGGCTGAAAACGCGTTTAAAGCAATAAAAAGTTCATTTTGGCTCTCACACCTTAACTAAATGTTGTAGACTCAAACTTTTTGCTGTCATTAGTATATTTTAGCAAAATGAAGATGATTCAAGCATTAATTTTATTGTGCTTTTGCTCATTTTGAAGATTTTGACATTTTCACCTGAAGTGTACAATCGGGCTGAAAATGCATTTAAAGCCATAAAAAGTTCATTTTGGCTCTCACACCTTAACTAAATGTTGTAGACTCAAACTTTTTGCTGTCATTAGTGTATTTTAGCAAAATGAAGATGATTCAAGCATTAATTTCATTGTGCTTTTGCTCATTTTGAAGATTTTGACATTTTCACCTGAAGTGTACAATCAGGCTGAAAATGCATTTAAAGCAATAAAAAGTTCATTTTGGCTCTCACACCTTAACTAAATGTTGTAGATTCAAACTTTTTGCTGTCATTAGTGTATTTTAGCAAAATGAAGATGATTGAAGTATTAATTTCATTGTGCTTTTGCTCATTTTGAAGATTTTGACATTTTCACCTGAAGTGTACAATTAGGGGCTGAAAACGCGTTTAAAGCAATAAAAAGTTCATTTTGGCTCTCACACCTTAACTAAATGTTGTAGACTCAAACTTTTTGCTGTCATTAGTATATTTTAGCAAAATGAAGATGATTCAAGCATTAATTTTATTGTGCTTTTGCTCATTTTGAAGATTTTGACATTTTCACCTGAAGTGTACAATCGGGCTGAAAATGCATTTAAAGCCATAAAAAGTTCATTTTGGCTCTCACACCTTAACTAAATGTTGTAGACTCAAACTTTTTGCTGTCATTAGTGTATTTTAGCAAAATGAAGATGATTCAAGCATTAATTTCATTGTGCTTTTGCTCATTTTGAAGATTTTGACATTTTCACCTGAAGTGTACAATCAGGCTGAAAATGCATTTAAAGCCATAAAAAGTTCATTTTGGCTCTCACACCTTAACTAAATGTTGTAGACTCAAACTTTTTGCTGTCATTAGTGTATGTTAGCAAAATGAAGATGATTCAAGCATTAATTTCATTGTGCTTTTGCTCATTTTGAAGATTTTGACATTTTCACCTGAAGTGTACAATCAGGCTGAAAATGCATTTAAAGCCATAAAAAGTTCATTTTGGCTCTCACACCTTAACTAAATGTTGTAGACTCAAACTTTTTGCTGTCATTAGTGTATGTTAGCAAAATGAAGATGATTCAAGCATTAATTTCATTGTGCTTTTGCTCATTTTGAAGATTTTGACATTTTCACCTGAAGTGTACAATCAGGCTGAAAATGCATTTAAAGCCATAAAAAGTTCATTTTGGCTCTCACACCCTAACTAAATGTTGTAGACTCAAACTTTTTGCTGTCATTAGTGTATTTTAGCAAAATGAAGATGATTCAAGCATTAATTTCATTGTGCTTTTGCTCATTTTGAAGATTTTGACATTTTCACCTGAAGTGTACAATTAGGGGCTGAAAACGCGTTTAAAGCAATAAAAAGTTCATTTTGGCTCTCACACCTTAACTAAATGTTGTAGACTCAAACTTTTTGCTGTCATTAGTATATTTTAGCAAAATGAAGATGATTCAAGCATTAATTTCATTGTGCTTTTGCTCATTTTGAAGATTTTGACATTTTCACCTGAAGTGTACAATCAGGCTGAAAATGCATTTAAAGCAATAAAAAGTTCATTTTGGCTCTCACACCTTAACTAAATGTTGTAGATTCAAACTTTTTGCTGTCATTAGTGTATTTTAGCAAAATGAAGATGATTGAAGTATTAATTTCATTGTGCTTTTGCTCATTTTGAAGATTTTGACATTTTCACCTGAAGTGTACAATTAGGGGCTGAAAACGCGTTTAAAGCAATAAAAAGTTCATTTTGGCTCTCACACCTTAACTAAATGTTGTAGACTCAAACTTTTTGCTGTCATTAGTATATTTTAGCAAAATGAAGATGATTCAAGCATTAATTTTATTGTGCTTTTGCTCATTTTGAAGATTTTGACATTTTCACCTGAAGTGTACAATCAGGCTGAGAATGCATTTAAAGCCATAAAAAGTTCATTTTGGCTCTCACACCTTAACTAAATGTTGTAGACTCAAACTTTTTGCTGTCATTAGTGTATTTTAGCAAAATGAAGATGATTCAAGCCTTAATTTCATTGTGCTTTTGCTCATTTTGAAGATTTTGACATTTTCACCTGAAGTGTACAATCAGGCTGAAAATGCATTTAAAGCAATAAAAAGTTCATTTTGGCTCTCACACCTTAACTAAATGTTGTAGATTCAAACTTTTTGCTGTCATTAGTGTATTTTAGCAAAATGAAGATGATTGAAGTATTAATTTCATTGTGCTTTTGCTCATTTTGAAGATTTTGACATTTTCACCTGAAGTGTACAATTAGGGGCTGAAAACGCGTTTAAAGCAATAAAAAGTTCATTTTGGCTCTCACACCTTAACTAAATGTTGTAGACTCAAACTTTTTGCTGTCATTAGTATATTTTAGCAAAATGAAGATGATTCAAGCATTAATTTTATTGTGCTTTTGCTCATTTTGAAGATTTTGACATTTTCACCTGAAGTGTACAATCAGGCTGAGAATGCATTTAAAGCCATAAAAAGTTCATTTTGGCTCTCACACCTTAACTAAATGTTGTAGACTCAAACTTTTTGCTGTCATTAGTGTATTTTAGCAAAATGAAGATGATTCAAGCCTTAATTTCATTGTGCTTTTGCTCATTTTGAAGATTTTGACATTTTCACCTGAAGTGTACAATCAGGCTGAAAATGCATTTAAAGCAATAAAAAGTTCATTTTGGCTCTCACACCTTAACTAAATGTTGTAGATTCAAACTTTTTGCTGTCATTAGTGTATTTTAGCAAAATGAAGATGATTGAAGTATTAATTTCATTGTGCTTTTGCTCATTTTGAAGATTTTGACATTTTCACCTGAAGTGTACAATTAGGGGCTGAAAACGCGTTTAAAGCAATAAAAAGTTCATTTTGGCTCTCACACCTTAACTAAATGTTGTAGACTCAAACTTTTTGCTGTCATTAGTTTATTTTAGCAAAATGAAGATGATTCAAGCATTAATTTTATTGTGCTTTTGCTCATTTTGAAGATTTTGACATTTTCACCTGAAGTGTACAATCGGGCTGAAAATGCATTTAAAGCCATAAAAAGTTCATTTTGGCTCTCACACCTTAACTAAATGTTGTAGACTCAAACTTTTTGCTGTCATTAGTGTATGTTAGCAAAATGAAGATGATTCAAGCATTAATTTCATTGTGCTTTTGCTCATTTTGAAGATTTTGACATTTTCACCTGAAGTGTACAATCAGGCTGAAAATGCATTTAAAGCCATAAAAAGTTCATTTTGGCTCTCACACCTTAACTAAATGTTGTAGACTCAAACTTTTTGCTGTCATTAGTGTATGTTAGCAAAATGAAGATGATTCAAGCATTAATTTCATTGTGCTTTTGCTCATTTTGAAGATTTTGACATTTTCACCTGAAGTGTACAATCAGGCTGAAAATGCATTTAAAGCCATAAAAAGTTCATTTTGGCTCTCACACCTTAACTAAATGTTGTAGACTCAAACTTTTTGCTGTCATTAGTGTATGTTAGCAAAATGAAGATGATTCAAGCATTAATTTCATTGTGCTTTTGCTCATTTTGAAGATTTTGACATTTTCACCTGAAGTGTACAATCAGGCTGAAAATGCATTTAAAGCCATAAAAAGTTCATTTTGGCTCTCACACCCTAACTAAATGTTGTAGACTCAAACTTTTTGCTGTCATTAGTGTATTTTAGCAAAATGAAGATGATTCAAGCATTAATTTCATTGTGCTTTTGCTCATTTTGAAGATTTTGACATTTTCACCTGAAGTGTACAATTAGGGGCTGAAAACGCGTTTAAAGCAATAAAAAGTTCATTTTGGCTCTCACACCTTAACTAAATGTTGTAGACTCAAACTTTTTGCTGTCATTAGTATATTTTAGCAAAATGAAGATGATTCAAGCATTAATTTCATTGTGCTTTTGCTCATTTTGAAGATTTTGACATTTTCACCTGAAGTGTACAATCGGGCTGAAAATGCATTTAAAGCCATAAAAAGTTCATTTTGGCTCTCACACCTTAACTAAATGTTGTAGACTCAAACTTTTTGCTGTCATTAGTGTATTTTAGCAAAATGAAGATGATTCAAGCATTAATTTCATTGTGCTTTTGCTCATTTTGAAGATTTTGACATTTTCACCTGAAGTGTACAATTAGGGGCTGAAAACGCGTTTAAAGCAATAAAAAGTTCATTTTGGCTCTCACACCTTAACTAAATGTTGTAGACTCAAACTTTTTGCTGTCATTAGTATATTTTAGCAAAATGAAGATGATTCAAGCATTAATTTTATTGTGCTTTTGCTCATTTTGAAGATTTTGACATTTTCACCTGAAGTGTACAATCAGGCTGAGAATGCATTTAAAGCCATAAAAAGTTCATTTTGGCTCTCACACCTTAACTAAATGTTGTAGACTCAAACTTTTTGCTGTCATTAGTGTATTTTAGCAAAATGAAGATGATTCAAGCCTTAATTTCATTGTGCTTTTGCTCATTTTGAAGATTTTGACATTTTCACCTGAAGTGTACAATCAGGCTGAAAATGCATTTAAAGCAATAAAAAGTTCATTTTGGCTCTCACACCTTAACTAAATGTTGTAGATTCAAACTTTTTGCTGTCATTAGTGTATTTTAGCAAAATGAAGATGATTGAAGTATTAATTTCATTGTGCTTTTGCTCATTTTGAAGATTTTGACATTTTCACCTGAAGTGTACAATTAGGGGCTGAAAACGCGTTTAAAGCAATAAAAAGTTCATTTTGGCTCTCACACCTTAACTAAATGTTGTAGACTCAAACTTTTTGCTGTCATTAGTATATTTTAGCAAAATGAAGATGATTCAAGCATTAATTTTATTGTGCTTTTGCTCATTTTGAAGATTTTGACATTTTCACCTGAAGTGTACAATCAGGCTGAGAATGCATTTAAAGCCATAAAAAGTTCATTTTGGCTCTCACACCTTAACTAAATGTTGTAGACTCAAACTTTTTGCTGTCATTAGTGTATTTTAGCAAAATGAAGATGATTCAAGCCTTAATTTCATTGTGCTTTTGCTCATTTTGAAGATTTTGACATTTTCACCTGAAGTGTACAATCAGGCTGAAAATGCATTTAAAGCAATAAAAAGTTCATTTTGGCTCTCACACCTTAACTAAATGTTGTAGATTCAAACTTTTTGCTGTCATTAGTGTATTTTAGCAAAATGAAGATGATTGAAGTATTAATTTCATTGTGCTTTTGCTCATTTTGAAGATTTTGACATTTTCACCTGAAGTGTACAATTAGGGGCTGAAAACGCGTTTAAAGCAATAAAAAGTTCATTTTGGCTCTCACACCTTAACTAAATGTTGTAGACTCAAACTTTTTGCTGTCATTAGTTTATTTTAGCAAAATGAAGATGATTCAAGCATTAATTTTATTGTGCTTTTGCTCATTTTGAAGATTTTGACATTTTCACCTGAAGTGTACAATCGGGCTGAAAATGCATTTAAAGCCATAAAAAGTTCATTTTGGCTCTCACACCTTAACTAAATGTTGTAGACTCAAACTTTTTGCTGTCATTAGTGTATGTTAGCAAAATGAAGATGATTCAAGCATTAATTTCATTGTGCTTTTGCTCATTTTGAAGATTTTGACATTTTCACCTGAAGTGTACAATCAGGCTGAAAATGCATTTAAAGCCATAAAAAGTTCATTTTGGCTCTCACACCTTAACTAAATGTTGTAGACTCAAACTTTTTGCTGTCATTAGTGTATTTTAGCAAAATGAAGATGATTCAAGCATTAATTTTATTGTGCTTTTGCTCATTTTGAAGATTTTGACATTTTCACCTGAAGTGTACAATCAGGCTGAGAATGCATTTAAAGCCATAAAAAGTTCATTTTGGCTCTCACACCTTAACTAAATGTTGTAGACTCAAACTTTTTGCTGTCATTAGTGTATTTTAGCAAAATGAAGATGATTCAAGCCTTAATTTCATTGTGCTTTTGCTCATTTTGAAGATTTTGACATTTTCACCTGAAGTGTACAATCAGGCTGAAAATGCATTTAAAGCAATAAAAAGTTCATTTTGGCTCTCACACCTTAACTAAATGTTGTAGATTCAAACTTTTTGCTGTCATTAGTGTATTTTAGCAAAATGAAGATGATTGAAGTATTAATTTCATTGTGCTTTTGCTCATTTTGAAGATTTTGACATTTTCACCTGAAGTGTACAATTAGGGGCTGAAAACGCGTTTAAAGCAATAAAAAGTTCATTTTGGCTCTCACACCTTAACTAAATGTTGTAGACTCAAACTTTTTGCTGTCATTAGTTTATTTTAGCAAAATGAAGATGATTCAAGCATTAATTTTATTGTGCTTTTGCTCATTTTGAAGATTTTGACATTTTCACCTGAAGTGTACAATCGGGCTGAAAATGCATTTAAAGCCATAAAAAGTTCATTTTGGCTCTCACACCTTAACTAAATGTTGTAGACTCAAACTTTTTGCTGTCATTAGTGTATGTTAGCAAAATGAAGATGATTCAAGCATTAATTTCATTGTGCTTTTGCTCATTTTGAAGATTTTGACATTTTCACCTGAAGTGTACAATCAGGCTGAAAATGCATTTAAAGCCATAAAAAGTTCATTTTGGCTCTCACACCTTAACTAAATGTTGTAGACTCAAACTTTTTGCTGTCATTAGTGTATTTTAGCAAAATGAAGATGATTCAAGCATTAATTTTATTGTGCTTTTGCTCATTTTGAAGATTTTGACATTTTCACCTGAAGTGTACAATCAGGCTGAGAATGCATTTAAAGCCATAAAAAGTTCATTTTGGCTCTCACACCTTAACTAAATGTTGTAGACTCAAACTTTTTGCTGTCATTAGTGTATTTTAGCAAAATGAAGATGATTCAAGCCTTAATTTCATTGTGCTTTTGCTCATTTTGAAGATTTTGACATTTTCACCTGAAGTGTACAATCAGGCTGAAAATGCATTTAAAGCAATAAAAAGTTCATTTTGGCTCTCACACCTTAACTAAATGTTGTAGATTCAAACTTTTTGCTGTCATTAGTGTATTTTAGCAAAATGAAGATGATTGAAGTATTAATTTCATTGTGCTTTTGCTCATTTTGAAGATTTTGACATTTTCACCTGAAGTGTACAATTAGGGGCTGAAAACGCGTTTAAAGCAATAAAAAGTTCATTTTGGCTCTCACACCTTAACTAAATGTTGTAGACTCAAACTTTTTGCTGTCATTAGTATATTTTAGCAAAATGAAGATGATTCAAGCATTAATTTCATTGTGCTTTTGCTCATTTTGAAGATTTTGACATTTTCACCTGAAGTGTACAATCAGGCTGAAAATGCATTTAAAGCAATAAAAAGTTCATTTTGGCTCTCACACCTTAACTAAATGTTGTAGATTCAAACTTTTTGCTGTCATTAGTGTATTTTAGCAAAATGAAGATGATTGAAGTATTAATTTCATTGTGCTTTTGCTCATTTTGAAGATTTTGACATTTTCACCTGAAGTGTACAATTAGGGGCTGAAAACGCGTTTAAAGCAATAAAAAGTTCATTTTGGCTCTCACACCTTAACTAAATGTTGTAGACTCAAACTTTTTGCTGTCATTAGTATATTTTAGCAAAATGAAGATGATTCAAGCATTAATTTTATTGTGCTTTTGCTCATTTTGAAGATTTTGACATTTTCACCTGAAGTGTACAATCAGGCTGAGAATGCATTTAAAGCCATAAAAAGTTCATTTTGGCTCTCACACCTTAACTAAATGTTGTAGACTCAAACTTTTTGCTGTCATTAGTGTATTTTAGCAAAATGAAGATGATTCAAGCCTTAATTTCATTGTGCTTTTGCTCATTTTGAAGATTTTGACATTTTCACCTGAAGTGTACAATCAGGCTGAAAATGCATTTAAAGCAATAAAAAGTTCATTTTGGCTCTCACACCTTAACTAAATGTTGTAGATTCAAACTTTTTGCTGTCATTAGTGTATTTTAGCAAAATGAAGATGATTGAAGTATTAATTTCATTGTGCTTTTGCTCATTTTGAAGATTTTGACATTTTCACCTGAAGTGTACAATTAGGGGCTGAAAACGCGTTTAAAGCAATAAAAAGTTCATTTTGGCTCTCACACCTTAACTAAATGTTGTAGACTCAAACTTTTTGCTGTCATTAGTATATTTTAGCAAAATGAAGATGATTCAAGCATTAATTTTATTGTGCTTTTGCTCATTTTGAAGATTTTGACATTTTCACCTGAAGTGTACAATCAGGCTGAGAATGCATTTAAAGCCATAAAAAGTTCATTTTGGCTCTCACACCTTAACTAAATGTTGTAGACTCAAACTTTTTGCTGTCATTAGTGTATTTTAGCAAAATGAAGATGATTCAAGCCTTAATTTCATTGTGCTTTTGCTCATTTTGAAGATTTTGACATTTTCACCTGAAGTGTACAATCAGGCTGAAAATGCATTTAAAGCAATAAAAAGTTCATTTTGGCTCTCACACCTTAACTAAATGTTGTAGATTCAAACTTTTTGCTGTCATTAGTGTATTTTAGCAAAATGAAGATGATTGAAGTATTAATTTCATTGTGCTTTTGCTCATTTTGAAGATTTTGACATTTTCACCTGAAGTGTACAATTAGGGGCTGAAAACGCGTTTAAAGCAATAAAAAGTTCATTTTGGCTCTCACACCTTAACTAAATGTTGTAGACTCAAACTTTTTGCTGTCATTAGTTTATTTTAGCAAAATGAAGATGATTCAAGCATTAATTTTATTGTGCTTTTGCTCATTTTGAAGATTTTGACATTTTCACCTGAAGTGTACAATCGGGCTGAAAATGCATTTAAAGCCATAAAAAGTTCATTTTGGCTCTCACACCTTAACTAAATGTTGTAGACTCAAACTTTTTGCTGTCATTAGTGTATGTTAGCAAAATGAAGATGATTCAAGCATTAATTTCATTGTGCTTTTGCTCATTTTGAAGATTTTGACATTTTCACCTGAAGTGTACAATCAGGCTGAAAATGCATTTAAAGCCATAAAAAGTTCATTTTGGCTCTCACACCTTAACTAAATGTTGTAGACTCAAACTTTTTGCTGTCATTAGTGTATGTTAGCAAAATGAAGATGATTCAAGCATTAATTTCATTGTGCTTTTGCTCATTTTGAAGATTTTGACATTTTCACCTGAAGTGTACAATCAGGCTGAAAATGCATTTAAAGCCATAAAAAGTTCATTTTGGCTCTCACACCTTAACTAAATGTTGTAGACTCAAACTTTTTGCTGTCATTAGTGTATGTTAGCAAAATGAAGATGATTCAAGCATTAATTTCATTGTGCTTTTGCTCATTTTGAAGATTTTGACATTTTCACCTGAAGTGTACAATCAGGCTGAAAATGCATTTAAAGCCATAAAAAGTTCATTTTGGCTCTCACACCTTAACTAAATGTTGTAGACTCAAACTTTTTGCTGTCATTAGTGTATGTTAGCAAAATGAAGATGATTCAAGCATTAATTTCATTGTGCTTTTGCTCATTTTGAAGATTTTGACATTTTCACCTGAAGTGTACAATCAGGCTGAAAATGCATTTAAAGCCATAAAAAGTTCATTTTGGCTCTCACACCCTAACTAAATGTTGTAGACTCAAACTTTTTGCTGTCATTAGTGTATTTTAGCAAAATGAAGATGATTCAAGCATTAATTTCATTGTGCTTTTGCTCATTTTGAAGATTTTGACATTTTCACCTGAAGTGTACAATTAGGGGCTGAAAACGCGTTTAAAGCAATAAAAAGTTCATTTTGGCTCTCACACCTTAACTAAATGTTGTAGACTCAAACTTTTTGCTGTCATTAGTATATTTTAGCAAAATGAAGATGATTCAAGCATTAATTTCATTGTGCTTTTGCTCATTTTGAAGATTTTGACATTTTCACCTGAAGTGTACAATCAGGCTGAAAATGCATTTAAAGCAATAAAAAGTTCATTTTGGCTCTCACACCTTAACTAAATGTTGTAGATTCAAACTTTTTGCTGTCATTAGTGTATTTTAGCAAAATGAAGATGATTGAAGTATTAATTTCATTGTGCTTTTGCTCATTTTGAAGATTTTGACATTTTCACCTGAAGTGTACAATTAGGGGCTGAAAACGCGTTTAAAGCAATAAAAAGTTCATTTTGGCTCTCACACCTTAACTAAATGTTGTAGACTCAAACTTTTTGCTGTCATTAGTATATTTTAGCAAAATGAAGATGATTCAAGCATTAATTTTATTGTGCTTTTGCTCATTTTGAAGATTTTGACATTTTCACCTGAAGTGTACAATCAGGCTGAGAATGCATTTAAAGCCATAAAAAGTTCATTTTGGCTCTCACACCTTAACTAAATGTTGTAGACTCAAACTTTTTGCTGTCATTAGTGTATTTTAGCAAAATGAAGATGATTCAAGCCTTAATTTCATTGTGCTTTTGCTCATTTTGAAGATTTTGACATTTTCACCTGAAGTGTACAATCAGGCTGAAAATGCATTTAAAGCAATAAAAAGTTCATTTTGGCTCTCACACCTTAACTAAATGTTGTAGATTCAAACTTTTTGCTGTCATTAGTGTATTTTAGCAAAATGAAGATGATTGAAGTATTAATTTCATTGTGCTTTTGCTCATTTTGAAGATTTTGACATTTTCACCTGAAGTGTACAATTAGGGGCTGAAAACGCGTTTAAAGCAATAAAAAGTTCATTTTGGCTCTCACACCTTAACTAAATGTTGTAGACTCAAACTTTTTGCTGTCATTAGTATATTTTAGCAAAATGAAGATGATTCAAGCATTAATTTCATTGTGCTTTTGCTCATTTTGAAGATTTTGACATTTTCACCTGAAGTGTACAATCAGGCTGAAAATGCATTTAAAGCAATAAAAAGTTCATTTTGGCTCTCACACCTTAACTAAATGTTGTAGATTCAAACTTTTTGCTGTCATTAGTGTATTTTAGCAAAATGAAGATGATTGAAGTATTAATTTCATTGTGCTTTTGCTCATTTTGAAGATTTTGACATTTTCACCTGAAGTGTACAATTAGGGGCTGAAAACGCGTTTAAAGCAATAAAAAGTTCATTTTGGCTCTCACACCTTAACTAAATGTTGTAGACTCAAACTTTTTGCTGTCATTAGTGTATGTTAGCAAAATGAAGATGATTCAAGCATTAATTTCATTGTGCTTTTGCTCATTTTGAAGATTTTGACATTTTCACCTGAAGTGTACAATCAGGCTGAAAATGCATTTAAAGCCATAAAAAGTTCATTTTGGCTCTCACACCTTAACTAAATGTTGTAGACTCAAACTTTTTGCTGTCATTAGTGTATGTTAGCAAAATGAAGATGATTCAAGCATTAATTTCATTGTGCTTTTGCTCATTTTGAAGATTTTGACATTTTCACCTGAAGTGTACAATCAGGCTGAAAATGCATTTAAAGCCATAAAAAGTTCATTTTGGCTCTCACACCTTAACTAAATGTTGTAGACTCAAACTTTTTGCTGTCATTAGTGTATTTTAGCAAAATGAAGATGATTCAAGCATTAATTTCATTGTGCTTTTGCTCATTTTGAAGATTTTGACATTTTCACCTGAAGTGTACAATCAGGCTGAAAATGCATTTAAAGCCATAAAAAGTTCATTTTGGCTCTCACACCTTAACTAAATGTTGTAGACTCAAACTTTTTGCTGTCATTAGTGTATTTTAGCAAAATGAAGATGATTCAAGCATTAATTTCATTGTGCATTTGCTCATTTTGAAGATTTTGACATTTTCACCTGAAGTGTACAATTAGGGGCTGAAAACGCGTTTAAAGCAATAAAAAGTTCATTTTGGCTCTCACACCTTAACTAAATGTTGTAGACTCAAACTTTTTGCTGTCATTAGTATATTTTAGCAAAATGAAGATGATTCAAGCATTAATTTCATTGTGCTTTTGCTCATTTTGAAGATTTTGACATTTTCACCTGAAGTGTACAATCGGGCTGAAAATGCATTTAAAGCCATAAAAAGTTCATTTTGGCTCTCACACCTTAACTAAATGTTGTAGACTCAAACTTTTTGCTGTCATTAGTGTATGTTAGCAAAATGAAGATGATTCAAGCATTAATTTCATTGTGCTTTTGCTCATTTTGAAGATTTTGACATTTTCACCTGAAGTGTACAATCAGGCTGAAAATGCATTTAAAGCCATAAAAAGTTCATTTTGGCTCTCACACCTTAACTAAATGTTGTAGACTCAAACTTTTTGCTGTCATTAGTGTATTTTAGCAAAATGAAGATGATTCAAGCATTAATTTCATTGTGCTTTTGCTCATTTTGAAGATTTTGACATTTTCACCTGAAGTGTACAATTAGGGGCTGAAAATGCATTTAAAGCCATAAAAAGTTCATTTTGGCTCTCACACCTTAACTAAATGTTGTAGACTCAAACTTTTTGCTGTCATTAGTGTATGTTAGCAAAATGAAGATGATTCAAGCATTAATTTCATTGTGCTTTTGCTCATTTTGAAGATTTTGACATTTTCACCTGAAGTGTACAATCAGGCTGAAAATGCATTTAAAGCCATAAAAAGTTCATTTTGGCTCTCACACCTTAACTAAATGTTGTAGACTCAAACTTTTTGCTGTCATTAGTGTATTTTAGCAAAATGAAGATGATTCAAGCATTAATTTCATTGTGCTTTTGCTCATTTTGAAGATTTTGACATTTTCACCTGAAGTGTACAATCAGGCTGAAAATGCATTTAAAGCCATAAAAAGTTCATTTTGGCTCTCACACCTTAACTAAATGTTGTAGACTCAAACTTTTTGCTGTCATTAGTGTATTTTAGCAAAATGAAGATGATTCAAGCATTAATTTCATTGTGCATTTGCTCATTTTGAAGATTTTGACATTTTCACCTGAAGTGTACAATTAGGGGCTGAAAACGCGTTTAAAGCAATAAAAAGTTCATTTTGGCTCTCACACCTTAACTAAATGTTGTAGACTCAAACTTTTTGCTGTCATTAGTATATTTTAGCAAAATGAAGATGATTCAAGCATTAATTTCATTGTGCTTTTGCTCATTTTGAAGATTTTGACATTTTCACCTGAAGTGTACAATCGGGCTGAAAATGCATTTAAAGCCATAAAAAGTTCATTTTGGCTCTCACACCTTAACTAAATGTTGTAGACTCAAACTTTTTGCTGTCATTAGTGTATGTTAGCAAAATGAAGATGATTCAAGCATTAATTTCATTGTGCTTTTGCTCATTTTGAAGATTTTGACATTTTCACCTGAAGTGTACAATCAGGCTGAAAATGCATTTAAAGCCATAAAAAGTTCATTTTGGCTCTCACACCTTAACTAAATGTTGTAGACTCAAACTTTTTGCTGTCATTAGTGTATTTTAGCAAAATGAAGATGATTCAAGCATTAATTTCATTGTGCTTTTGCTCATTTTGAAGATTTTGACATTTTCACCTGAAGTGTACAATTAGGGGCTGAAAACGCGTTTAAAGCAATAAAAAGTTCATTTTGGCTCTCACACCTTAACTAAATGTTGTAGACTCAAACTTTTTGCTGTCATTAGTATATTTTAGCAAAATGAAGATGATTCAAGCATTAATTTTATTGTGCTTTTGCTCATTTTGAAGATTTTGACATTTTCACCTGAAGTGTACAATCAGGCTGAAAATGCATTTAAAGCCATAAAAAGTTCATTTTGGCTCTCACACCTTAACTAAATGTTGTAGACTCAAACTTTTTGCTGTCATTAGTGTATTTTAGCAAAATGAAGATGATTCAAGCATTAATTTCATTGTGCTTTTGCTCATTTTGAAGATTTTGACATTTTCACCTGAAGTGTACAATCAGGCTGAAAATGCATTTAAAGCCATAAAAAGTTCATTTTGGCTCTCACACCTTAACTAAATGTTGTAGACTCAAACTTTTTGCTGTCAGTAGTATATTTTAGCAAAATGAAGATGATTCAAGCATTAATTTTATTGTGCTTTTGCTCATTTTGAAGATTTTGACATTTTCACCTGAAGTGTACAATCGGGCTGAAAATGCATTTAAAGCCATAAAAAGTTCATTTTGGCTCTCACACCTTAACTAAATGTTCTAGACTCAAACTTTTTGCTGTCATTAGTGTATTTTAGCAAAATGAAGATGATTCAAGCATTAATTTCATTGTGCTTTTGCTCATTTTGAAGATTTTGACATTTTCACCTGAAGTGTACAATTAGGGGCTGAAAACGCGTTTAAAGCCATAAAAAGTTCATTTTGGCTCTCACACCTTAACTAAATGTTGTAGACTCAAACTTTTTGCTGTCATTAGTGTATGTTAGCAAAATGAAGATGATTCAAGCATTAATTTCATTGTGCTTTTGCTCATTTTGAAGATTTTGACATTTTCACCTGAAGTGTACAATCAGGCTGAAAATGCATTTAAAGCCATAAAAAGTTCATTTTGGCTCTCACACCTTAACTAAATGTTGTAGACTCAAACTTTTTGCTGTCATTAGTGTATTTTAGCAAAATGAAGATGATTCAAGCATTAATTTCATTGTGCTTTTGCTCATTTTGAAGATTTTGACATTTTCACCTGAAGTGTACAATTAGGGGCTGAAAACGCGTTTAAAGCAATAAAAAGTTCATTTTGGCTCTCACACCTTAACTAAATGTTGTAGACTCAAACTTTTTGCTGTCATTAGTGTATTTTAGCAAAATGAAGATGATTCAAGCATTAATTTCATTGTGCTTTTGCTCATTTTGAAGATTTTGACATTTTCACCTGAAGTGTACAATCGGGCTGAAAATGCATTTAAAGCCATAAAAAGTTCATTTTGGCTCTCACACCTTAACTAAATGTTGTAGACTCAAACTTTTTGCTGTCATTAGTGTATGTTAGCAAAATGAAGATGATTCAAGCATTAATTTCATTGTGCTTTTGCTCATTTTGAAGATTTTGACATTTTCACCTGAAGTGTACAATCAGGCTGAAAATGCATTTAAAGCCATAAAAAGTTCATTTTGGCTCTCACACCTTAACTAAATGTTGTAGACTCAAACTTGTTGCTGTCATTAGTGTATTTTAGCAAAATGAAGATGATTCAAGCATTAATTTCATTGTGCTTTTGCTCATTTTGAAGATTTTGACATTTTCATCTGAAGTGTACAATTAGGGGCTGAAAACGCGTTTAAAGCAATAAAAAGTTCATTTTGGCTCTCACACCTTAACTAAATGTTGTAGACTCAAACTTTTTGCTGTCATTAGTATATTTTAGCAAAATGAAGATGATTCAAGCATTAATTTTATTGTGCTTTTGCTCATTTTGAAGATTTTGACATTTTCACCTGAAGTGTACAATCGGGCTGAAAATGCATTTAAAGCCATAAAAAGTTCATTTTGGCTCTCACACCTTAACTAAATGTTGTAGACTCAAACTTTTTGCTGTCATTAGTGTATGTTAGCAAAATGAAGATGATTCAAGCATTAATTTCATTGTGCTTTTGCTCATTTTGAAGATTTTGACATTTTCACCTGAAGTGTACAATCAGGCTGAAAATGCATTTAAAGCCATAAAAAGTTCATTTTGGCTCTCACACCTTAACTAAATGTTGTAGACTCAAACTTTTTGCTGTCATTAGTGTATGTTAGCAAAATGAAGATGATTCAAGCATTAATTTCATTGTGCTTTTGCTCATTTTGAAGATTTTGACATTTTCACCTGAAGTGTACAATCAGGCTGAAAATGCATTTAAAGCCATAAAAAGTTCATTTTGGCTCTCACACCTTAACTAAATGTTGTAGACTCAAACTTTTTGCTGTCATTAGTGTATTTTAGCAAAATGAAGATGATTCAAGCATTAATTTCATTGTGCTTTTGCTCATTTTGAAGATTTTGACATTTTCACCTGAAGTGTACAATTAGGGGCTGAAAACGCGTTTAAAGCAATAAAAAGTTCATTTTGGCTCTCACACCTTAACTAAATGTTGTAGACTCAAACTTTTTGCTGTCATTAGTGTATGTTAGCAAAATGAAGATGATTCAAGCATTAATTTCATTGTGCTTTTGCTCATTTTGAAGATTTTGACATTTTCACCTGAAGTGTACAATCAGGCTGAAAATGCATTTAAAGCCATAAAAAGTTCATTTTGGCTCTCACACCTTAACTAAATGTTGTAGACTCAAACTTTTTGCTGTCATTAGTGTATTTTAGCAAAATGAAGATGATTCAAGCATTAATTTCATTGTGCTTTTGCTCATTTTGAAGATTTTGACATTTTCACCTGAAGTGTACAATCGGGCTGAAAATGCATTTAAAGCCATAAAAAGTTCATTTTGGCTCTCACACCTTAACTAAATGTTGTAGACTCAAACTTTTTGCTGTCATTAGTGTATTTTAGCAAAATGAAGATGATTCAAGCATTAATTTCATTGTGCTTTTGCTCATTTTGAAGATTTTGACATTTTCACCTGAAGTGTACAATCAGGCTGAAAATGCATTTAAAGCCATAAAAAGTTCATTTTGGCTCTCACACCTTAACTAAATGTTGTAGACTCAAACTTTTTGCTGTCATTAGTGTATTTTAGCAAAATGAAGATGATTCAAGCATTAATTTCATTGTGCTTTTGCTCATTTTGAAGATTTTGACATTTTCACCTGAAGTGTACAATTAGGGGCTGAAAACGCGTTTAAAGCAATAAAAAGTTCATTTTGGCTCTCACACCTTAACTAAATGTTGTAGACTCAAACTTTTTGCTGTCATTAGTATATTTTAGCAAAATGAAGATGATTCAAGCATTAATTTTATTGTGCTTTTGCTCATTTTGAAGATTTTGACATTTTCACCTGAAGTGTACAATCAGGCTGAAAATGCATTTAAAGCCATAAAAAGTTCATTTTGGCTCTCACACCTTAACTAAATGTTGTAGACTCAAACTTTTTGCTGTCATTAGTGTATTTTAGCAAAATGAAGATGATTCAAGCATTAATTTCATTGTGCTTTTGCTCATTTTGAAGATTTTGACATTTTCACCTGAAGTGTACAATCAGGCTGAAAATGCATTTAAAGCAATAAAAAGTTCATTTTGGCTCTCACACCTTAACTAAATGTTGTAGATTCAAACTTTTTGCTGTCATTAGTGTATTTTAGCAAAATGAAGATGATTGAAGTATTAATTTCATTGTGCTTTTGCTCATTTTGAAGATTTTGACATTTTCACCTGAAGTGTACAATCGGGCTGAAAATGCATTTAAAGCCATAAAAAGTTCATTTTGGCTCTCACACCTTAACTAAATGTTGTAGACTCAAACTTTTTGCTGTCATTAGTGTATGTTAGCAAAATGAAGATGATTCAAGCATTAATTTCATTGTGCTTTTGCTCATTTTGAAGATTTTGACATTTTCACCTGAAGTGTACAATCAGGCTGAAAATGCATTTAAAGCCATAAAAAGTTCATTTTGGCTCTCACACCCTAACTAAATGTTGTAGACTCAAACTTTTTGCTGTCATTAGTGTATTTTAGCAAAATGAAGATGATTCAAGCATTAATTTCATTGTGCTTTTGCTCATTTTGAAGATTTTGACATTTTCACCTGAAGTGTACAATCAGGCTGAAAATGCATTTAAAGCCATAAAAAGTTCATTTTGGTTCTCACACCTTAACTAAATGTTGTAGACTCAAACTTTTTGCTGTCATTAGTGTATGTTAGCAAAATGAAGATGATTCAAGCATTAATTTCATTGTGCTTTTGCTCATTTTGAAGATTTTGACATTTTCACCTGAAGTGTACAATCAGGCTGAAAATGCATTTAAAGCCATAAAAAGTTCATTTTGGCTCTCACACCTTAACTAAATGTTGTAGACTCAAACTTTTTGCTGTCATTAGTGTATTTTAGCAAAATGAAGATGATTCAAGCATTAATTTCATTGTGCTTTTGCTCATTTTGAAGATTTTGACATTTTCACCTGAAGTGTACAATCAGGCTGAAAATGCATTTAAAGCCATAAAAAGTTCATTTTGGCTCTCACACCCTAACTAAATAATGTAGACTCAAACTTTTTGCTGTCATTAGTGTATTTTAGCAAAATGAAGATGATTCAAGCATTAATTTCATTGTGCTTTTGCTCATTTTGAAGATTTTGACATTTTCACCTGAAGTGTACAATCAGGCTGAAAATGCATTTAAAGCCATAAAAAGTTCATTTTGGCTCTCATACCTTAACTAAATGTTGTAGACTCAAACTTTTTGCTGTCATTAGTGTATGTTAGCAAAATGAAGATGATTCAAGCATTAATTTCATTGTGCTTTTGCTCATTTTGAAGATTTTGACATTTTCACCTGAAGTGTACAATCAGGCTGAAAATGCATTTAAAGCCATAAAAAGTTCATTTTGGCTCTCACACCTTAACTAAATGTTGTAGACTCAAACTTTTTGCTGTCATTAGTGTATTTTAGCAAAATGAAGATGATTCAAGCATTAATTTCATTGTGCTTTTGCTCATTTTGAAGATTTTGACATTTTCACCTGAAGTGTACAATTAGGGGCTGAAAACGCGTTTAAAGCAATAAAAAGTTCATTTTGGCTCTCACACCTTAACTAAATGTTGTAGACTCAAACTTTTTGCTGTCATTAGTGTATGTTAGCAAAATGAAGATGATTCAAGCATTAATTTCATTGTGCTTTTGCTCATTTTGAAGATTTTGACATTTTCACCTGAAGTGTACAATCAGGCTGAAAATGCATTTAAAGCCATAAAAAGTTCATTTTGGCTCTCACACCTTAACTAAATGTTGTAGACTCAAACTTTTTGCTGTCATTAGTGTATTTTAGCAAAATGAAGATGATTCAAGCATTAATTTCATTGTGCTTTTGCTCATTTTGAAGATTTTGACATTTTCACCTGAAGTGTACAATCAGGCTGAAAATGCATTTAAAGCCATAAAAAGTTCATTTTGGCTCTCACACCTTAACTAAATGTTGTAGACTCAAACTTTTTGCTGTCATTAGTGTATTTTAGCAAAATGAAGATGATTCAAGCATTAATTTCATTGTGCTTTTGCTCATTTTGAAGATTTTGACATTTTCACCTGAAGTGTACAATCGGGCTGAAAATGCATTTAAAGCCATAAAAAGTTCATTTTGGCTCTCACACCTTAACTAAATGTTGTAGACTCAAACTTTTTGCTGTCATTAGTGTATTTTAGCAAAATGAAGATGATTCAAGCATTAATTTCATTGTGCTTTTGCTCATTTTGAAGATTTTGACATTTTTACCTGAAGTGTACAATCAGGCTGAAAATGCATTTAAAGCCATAAAAAGTTCATTTTGGCTCTCACACCTTAACTAAATGTTGTAGACTCAAACTTTTTGCTGTCATTAGTGTATTTTAGCAAAATGAAGATGATTCAAGCATTAATTTCATTGTGCTTTTGCTCATTTTGAAGATTTTGACATTTTCACCTGAAGTGTACAATCAGGCTGAAAATGCATTTAAAGCCATAAAAAGTTCATTTTGGCTCTCACACCTTAACTAAATGTTGTAGACTCAAACTTTTTGCTGTCATTAGTGTATGTTAGCAAAATGAAGATGATTCAAGCATTAATTTCATTGTGCTTTTGCTCATTTTGAAGATTTTGACATTTTCACCTGAAGTGTACAATCAGGCTGAAAATGCATTTAAAGCCATAAAAAGTTCATTTTGGCTCTCACACCTTAACTAAATGTTGTAGACTCAAACTTTTTGCTGTCATTAGTGTATTTTAGCAAAATGAAGATGATTCAAGCATTAATTTCATTGTGCTTTTGCTCATTTTGAAGATTTTGACATTTTCACCTGAAGTGTACAATCGGGCTGAAAATGCATTTAAAGCCATAAAAAGTTCATTTTGGCTCTCACACCTTAACTAAATGTTGTAGACTCAAACATTTTGCTGTCATTAGTGTATTTTAGCAAAATGAAGATGATTCAAGCATTAATTTCACTGTGCTTTTGCTCATTTTGAAGATTTTGACATTTTCACCTGAAGTGTACAATCGGGCTGAAAATGCATTTAAAGCCATAAAAAGTTCATTTTGGCTCTCACACCTTAACTAAATGTTGTAGACTCAAACTTTTTGCTGTCATTAGTGTATGTTAGCAAAATGAAGATGATTCAAGCATTAATTTCATTGTGCTTTTGCTCATTTTGAAGATTTTGACATTTTCACCTGAAGTGTACAATCAGGCTGAAAATGCATTTAAAGCCATAAAAAGTTCATTTTGGCTCTCACACCTTAACTAAATGTTGTAGACTCAAACTTTTTGCTGTCATTAGTGTATTTTAGCAAAATGAAGATGATTCAAGCATTAATTTCATTGTGCTTTTGCTCATTTTGAAGATTTTGACATTTTCACCTGAAGTGTAGAATCGGGCTGAAAATGCATTTAAAGCCATAAAAAGTTCATTTTGGCTCTCACACCTTAACTAAATGTTGTAGACTCAAACTTTTTGCTGTCATTAGTGTATGTTAGCAAAATGAAGATGATTCAAGCATTAATTTCATTGTGCTTTTGCTCATTTTGAAGATTTTGACATTTTCACCTGAAGTGTGCAATCGGGCTGAAAATGCATTTAAAGCCATAAAAAGTTCATTTTGGCTCTCACACCTTAACTAAATGTTGTAGACTCAAACTGTTTGCTGTCATTAGTGTATGTTAGCAAAATGAAGATGATTCAAGCATTAATTTCATTGTGCTTTTGCTCATTTTGAAGATTTTGACATTTTCACCTGAAGTGTACAATCAGGCTGAAAATGCATTTAAAGCAATAAAAGGTTCATTTTGGCTCTCACACCTTAACTAAATGTTGTAGACTCAAACTTTTTGCTGTCATTAGTGTATGTTAGCAAAATGAAGATGATTCAAGCATAAATTTCATTGTGCTTTTGCTCATTTTGAAGATTTTGACATTTTCACCTGAAGTGTACAATCAGGCTGAAAATGCATTAAAAGCAATAAAAAATTCATTTTGGCTCTCACACCTAAACTAAATGTTGTAGACTCAAACTTTTTGCTGTCATTAGTATATTTTAGCAAAATGAAGATGATTCAAGCATTAATTTTATTGTGCTTTTGCTCATTTTGAAGATTTTGACATTTTCACCTGAAGTGTACAATCGGTTTGAAAATGCATTTAAAGCCATACAAAGTTCATTTTGGCTCTCACACCTTAACTAAATGTTGTAGACTCAAACTTTTTGCTGTCATTAGTATATTTTAGCAAAATGAAGATGATTCAAGCATTAATTTTATTGTGCTTTTGCTCATTTTGAAGATTTTGACATTTTCACCTGAAGTGTACAATCGGGCTGAAAATGCATTTAAAGCAATAAAAAGTTCATTTTGGCTCTCACACCTTAACTAAAGGTTGTAGATTCAAACTTTTTGCTGTCATTAGTGTATTTTAGCAAAATGAAGATGATTCAAGCATTAATTTCATTGTGCTTTTGCTCATTTTGAAGATTTTGACATTTTCACCTGAAGTGTACAATTAGGGGCTGAAAACGCGTTTAAAGCAATAAAAAGTTCATTTTAGCTCTCACACCTTAACTAAATGTTGTAGACTCAAACTTTTTGCTGTCATTAGTATATTTTAGCAAAATGAAGATGATTCAAGCATTAATTTTATTGTGCTTTTGCTCATTTTGAAGATTTTGACATTTTCACCTGAAGTGTACAATCGGGCTGAAAATGCATTTAAAGCCATAAAAAGTTCATTTTGTTTCTCACACCTAAACTAAATGTTGTAGACTCAAACTGTTTGCTGTCATTAGTATATTTTAGCAAAATGAAGATGATTCAACCATTAATTTTATTGTGCTTTTGCTCATTTTGAAGATTTTGACATTTTCACCTGAAGTGTACAATCGGGCTGAAAATGCATTTAAAGCCATAAAAAGTTCATTTTGGCTCTCACACCTTAACTAAATGTTGTAGATTCAAACTTTTTGCTGTCATTAGTGTATTTTAGCAAAATGAAGATGATTCAAGCATTAATTTCATTGTGCTTTTGCTCATTTTGAAGATTTTGACATTTTCACCTGAAGTGTACAATTAGGGGCTGAAAACGCGTTTAAAGCAATAAAAAGTTCATTTTGGCTCTCACACCTTAACTAAATGTTGTAGACTCAAACTTTTTGCTGTCATTAGTGTATGTTAGCAAAATGAAGATGATTCAAGCATTAATTTTATTGTGCTTTTGCTCATTTTGAAGATTTTGACATTTTCACCTGAAGTGTACAATCGGGCTGAAAATGCATTTAAAGCCATAAAAAGTTCATTTTGGCTCTCACACCTTAACTAAATGTTGTCGACTCAAACTTTTTGCTGTCATTAGTGTATGTTAGCAAAATGAAGATGATTCAAGCATTAATTTCATTGTGCTTTTGCTCATTTTGAAGATTTTGACA
This sequence comes from Leptonotus elevatus, assembly GCF_054856555.1. Lineage (NCBI taxonomy): Eukaryota > Metazoa > Chordata > Actinopteri > Syngnathiformes > Syngnathidae > Leptonotus > Leptonotus elevatus. Next base: position 107,879 of record NC_141242.1, on the reverse strand, counting down.
TTTTCACCTGAAGTGTACAATCAGGCTGAAAATGCATTTAAAGCAATAAAAAGTTCATTTTGGCTCTCACACCTAAACTAAATGTTGTAGACTCAAACTTTTTGCTGTCATTAGTATATTTTAGCAAAATAAAGATGATTCAAGCATTAATTTTATTGTGCTTTTGCTCATTTTGAAGATTTTGACATTTTCACCTGAAGTGTACAATCGGGCTGAAAATGCATTTAAAGCCATAAAAAGTTCATTTTGGCTCTCACACCTTAACTAAATGTTGTAGACTCAAACTTTATGCTGTCATTAGTGTATGTTAGCAAAATGAAGATGATTCAAGCATTAATTTCATTGTGCTTTTGCTCATTTTGAAGATTTTGACATTTTCACCTGAAGTGTACAATCAGGGGCTGAAAACGCGTTTAAAGCAATAAAAAGTTCATTTTGGCTCTCACACCTTAACTAAATGTTGTAGACTCAAACTTTTTGCTGTCATTAGTGTATTTTAGCAAAATGAAGATGATTCAAGCATTAATTTCATTGTGCTTTTGCTCATTTTGAAGATTTTGACATTTTCACCTGAAGTGTACAATCGGGCTGAAAATGCATTTAAAGCCATAAAAAGTTCATTTTGGCTCTCACACCTTAACTAAATGTTGTAGACTCAAACTTTTTGCTGTCATTAGTGTATGTTAGCAAAATGAAGATGATTCAAGCATTAATTTTATTGTGCTTTTGCTCATTTTGAAGATTTTGACATTTTCACCTGAAGTGTACAATCGGGCTGAAAATGCATTTAAAGCCATAAAAAGTTCATTTTGGCTCTCACACCTTAACTAAATGTTGTAGACTCAAACTTTTTGCTGTCATTAGTGTATGTTAGCAAAATGAAGATGATTCAAGCATTAATTTCATTGTGCTTTTGCTCATTTTGAAGATTTTGACATTTTCACCTGAAGTGTACAATCAGGGGCTGAAAACGCGTTTAAAGCAATAAAAAGTTCATTTTGGCTCTCACACCTTAACTAAATGTTGTAGACTCAAACTTTTTGCTGTCATTAGTGTATTTTAGCAAAATGAAGATGATTCAAGCATTAATTTCATTGTGCTTTTGCTCATTTTGAAGATTTTGACATTTTCACCTGAAGTGTACAATCGGGCTGAAAATGCATTTAAAGCCATAAAAAGTTCATTTTGGCTCTCACACCTTAACTAAATGTTGTAGACTCAAACTTTTTGCTGTCATTAGTGTATGTTAGCAAAATGAAGATGATTCAAGCAGTAATTTCATTGTGCTTTTGCTCATTTTGAAGATTTTGACATTTTCACCTGAAGTGTACAATCGGGCTGAAAATGCATTTAAAGCCATAAAAAGTTCATTTTGTTTCTCACACCTAAACTAAATGTTGTAGACTCAAACTGTTTGCTGTCATTAGTATATTTTAGCAAAATGAAGATGATTCAACCATTAATTTTATTGTGCTTTTGCTCATTTTGAAGATTTTGACATTTTCACCTGAAGTGTACAATCGGGCTGAAAATGCATTTAAAGCCATAAAAAGTTCATTTTGGCTCTCACACCTTAACTAAATGTTGTAGATTCAAACTTTTTGCTGTCATTAGTGTATTTTAGCAAAATGAAGATGATTCAAGCATTAATTTCATTGTGCTTTTGCTCATTTTGAAGATTTTGACATTTTCACCTGAAGTGTACAATTAGGGGCTGAAAACGCGTTTAAAGCAATAAAAAGTTCATTTTGGCTCTCACACCTTAACTAAATGTTGTAGACTCAAACTTTTTGCTGTCATTAGTGTATGTTAGCAAAATGAAGATGATTCAAGCATTAATTTTATTGTGCTTTTGCTCATTTTGAAGATTTTGACATTTTCACCTGAAGTGTACAATCGGGCTGAAAATGCATTTAAAGCCATAAAAAGTTCATTTTGGCTCTCACACCTTAACTAAATGTTGTCGACTCAAACTTTTTGCTGTCATTAGTGTATGTTAGCAAAATGAAGATGATTCAAGCATTAATTTCATTGTGCTTTTGCTCATTTTGAAGATTTTGACATTTTCACCTGAAGTGTACAATCAGGCTGAAAATGCATTTAAAGCAATAAAAAGTTCATTTTGGCTATCACACCTAAACTAAATGTTGTAGACTCAAACTTTTTGCTGTCATTAGTATATTTTAGCAAAATAAAGATGATTCAAGCATTAATTTTATTGTGCTTTTGCTCATTTTGAAGATTTTGACATTTTCACCTGAAGTGTACAATCGGGCTGAAAATGCATTTAAAGCCATAAAAAGTTCATTTTGGCTCTCACACCTTAACTAAATGTTGTAGACTCAAACTTTATGCTGTCATTAGTGTATGTTAGCAAAATGAAGATGATTCAAGCATTAATTTCATTGTGCTTTTGCTCATTTTGAAGATTTTGACATTTTCACCTGAAGTGTACAATCAGGGGCTGAAAACGCGTTTAAAGCAATAAAAAGTTCATTTTGGCTCTCACACCTTAACTAAATGTTGTAGACTCAAACTTTTTGCTGTCATTAGTGTATTTTAGCAAAATGAAGATGATTCAAGCATTAATTTCATTGTGCTTTTGCTCATTTTGAAGATTTTGACATTTTCACCTGAAGTGTACAATCAGGGGCTGAAAACGCGTTTAAAGCAATAAAAAGTTCATTTTGGCTCTCACACCTTAACTAAATGTTGTAGACTCAAACTTTTTGCTGTCATTAGTGTATTTTAGCAAAATGAAGATGATTCAAGCATTAATTTCATTGTGCTTTTGCTCATTTTGAAGATTTTGACATTTTCACCTGAAGTGTACAATCGGGCTGAAAATGCATTTAAAGCCATAAAAAGTTCATTTTGGCTCTCACACCTTAACTAAATGTTGTAGACTCAAACTTTTTGCTGTCATTAGTGTATGTTAGCAAAATGAAGATGATTCAAGCATTAATTTCATTGTGCTTTTGCTCATTTTGAAGATTTTGACATTTTCACCTGAAGTGTACAATCAGGCTGAAAATGCATTTAAAGCAATAAAAAGTTCATTTTGGCTCTCACACCTAAACTAAATGTTGTAGACTCAAACTTTTTGCTGTCATTAGTATATTTTAGCAAAATGAAGATGATTCAAGCATTAATTTTATTGTGCTTTTGCTCATTTTGAAGATTTTGACATTTTTACCTGAAGTGTACAATCGGGCTGAAAATGCATTTAAAGCAATAAAAAGTTCATTTTGGCTCTCACACCTTAACTAAATGTTGTAGACTCAAACTTTTTGCTGTCATTAGCGTATGTTAGCAAAATGAAGATGATTCAAGCATTAATTTCATTGTGCTTTTGCTCATTTTGAAGATTTTGACATTTTCACTTGAAGTGTACAATCAGGGGCTGAAAACGCGTTTAAAGCAATAAAAAGTTCATTTTGGCTCTCACACCTTAACTAAATGTTGTAGACTCAAACTTTTTGCTGTCATTAGTATATTTTAGCAAAATGAAGATGATTCAAGCATTAATTTCATTGTGCTTTTGCTCATTTTGAAGATTTTGACATTTTCACCTGAAGTGTACAATCGGGCTGAAAATGCATTTAAAGCAATAAAAAGTTCATTTTGGCTCTCACACCTTAACTAAAGGTTGTAGATTCAAACTTTTTGCTGTCATTAGTGTATTTTAGCAAAATGAAGATGATTCAAGCATTAATTTCATTGTGCTTTTGCTCATTTTGAAGATTTTGACATTTTCACCTGAAGTGTACAATCAGGCTGAAAATGCATTTAAAGCAATAAAAAGTTCATTTTGGCTCTCACACCTAAACTAAATGTTGTAGACTCAAACTTTATGCTGTCATTAGTATATTTTAGCAAAATGAAGATGATTCAAGCATTTATTTATTGTGCTTTAGCTCATTTTGAAGATTTTGACATGTTCACCTGAAGTGTACAATCGGGCTGAAAATGCATTTAAAGCCATAAAAAGTTCATTTTGGCTCTCACACCTTAACTAAATGTTGTAGACTCAAACTTTTTGCTGTCATTAGTGTATGTTAGCAAAATGAAGATGATTCAAGCATTAATTTCATTGTGCTTTTGCTCATTTTGAAGATTTTGACATTTTCACCTGAAGTGTACAATCAGGCTGAAAATGCATTTAAAGCAATAAAAAGTTCATTTTGGCTCTCACACCTTAACTAAATGTTGTAGACTCAAACTTTTTGCTGTCATTAGTGTATGTTAGCAAAATGAAGATGATTCAAGCATTAATTTCATTGTGCTTTTGCTCATTTTGAAGATTTTGACATTTTCACCTGAAGTGTACAATCAGGCTGAAAATGCATTTAAAGCAATAAAAAGTTCATTTTGGCTCTCACACCTAAGCTAAATGTTGTAGACTCAAACTTTTTGCTGTCATTAGTATATTTTAGGTAAATGAAGATGATTCAAGCATTAATTTTATTGTGCTTTTGCTAATTTTGAAGATTTTGACATTTTCACCTGAAGTGTACAATCGGGCTGAAAATGCATTTAAAGCAATAAAAAGTTCATTTTGGCTCTCACACCTAAACTAAATGTTGTAGACTCAAACTTTTTGCTGTCATTAGTATATTTTAGCAAAATGAAGATGATTCAAGCATTAATTTTATTGTGCTTTTGCTCATTTTGAAGATTTTGACATTTTCACCTGAAGTGTACAATCGGGCTGAAAATGCATTTAAAGCCATAAAAAGTTCATTTTGGCTCTCACACCTTAACTAAATGTTGTAGACTCAAACTTTTTGCTGTCATTAGTGTATTTTAGCAAAATGAAGATAATTCAAGCATTAATTTCATTGTGCTTTTGCTCATTTTGAAGATTTTGACATTTTCACCTGAAGTGTACAATCGGGCTGAAAATGCATTTAAAGCCATAAAAAGTTCATTTTGGCTCTCACACCTAAACTAAATGTTGTAGACTCAAACTTTTTGCTGTCATTAGTATATTTTAGCAAAATGAAGATGATTCAAGCATTAATTTTATTGTGCTTTTGCTCATTTTGAAGATTTTGACATTTTCACCTGAAGTGTACAATCGGGCTGAAAATGCATTTAAAGCAATAAAAAGTTCATTTTGGCTCTCACACCTTAACTAAATGTTGTAGATTCAAACTTTTTGCTGTCATTAGTGTATTTTAGCAAAATGAAGATGATTCAAGCATTAATTTCATTGTGCTTTTGCTCATTTTGAAGATTTTGACATTTTCACCTGAAGTGTACAATTAGGGGCTGAAAACGCGTTTAAAGCAATAAAAAGTTCATTTTGGCTCTCACACCTTAACTAAATGTTGTAGACTCAAACTTTTTGCTGTCATTAGTATATTTTAGCAAAATGAAGATGATTCAAGCATTAATTTTATTGTGCTTTTGCTCATTTTGAAGATTTTGACATTTTCACCTGAAGTGTACAATCGGGCTGAAAAAGCATTTAAAGCCATAAAAAGTTCATTTTGGCTCTCACACCTAAACTAAATGTTGTAGACTCAAACTTTTTGCTGTCATTAGTATATTTTAGCAAAATGAAGATGATTCAAGCATTAATTTTATTGTGCTTTTGCTCATTTTGAAGATTTTGACATTTTCACCTGAAGTGTACAATCGGGCTGAAAATGCATTTAAAGCAATAAAAAGTTCCTTTTGGCTCTCACACCTTAACTAAATGTTGTAGACTCAAACTTTTTGCTGTCATTAGTGTATTTTAGCAAAATGAAGATGATTCAAGCATTAATTTCATTGTGCTTTTGCTCATTTTGAAGATTTTGACATTTTCACCTGAAGTGTACAATTGGGCTGAAAATGCATTTAAAGCCATAAAAAGTTCATTTTGGCTCTCACACCTAAACTAAATGTTGTAGACTCAAACTTTTTGCTGTCATTAGTATATTTTAGCAAAATGAAGATGATTCAAGCATTAATTTTATTGTGCTTTTGCTCATTTTGAAGATTTTGACATTTTCACCTGAAGTGTACAATCGGGCTGAAAACGCGTTTAAAGCAATAAAAAGTTCCTTTTGCCTCTCACACCTTAACTAAATGTTGTAGACTCAAACTTTTTGCTGTCATTAGTGTATTTTAGCAAAATGAAGATGATTCAAGCATTAATTTTATTGTGCTTTTGCTCATTTTGAAGATTTTGACATTTTCACCTGAAGTGTACAATCGGGCTGAAAATGCATTTAAAGCCATAAAAAGTTTATTTTGGCTCTCACACCTAAACTAAATGTTGTAGACTCAAACTTTTTGCTGTCATTAGTATATTTTAGCAAAATGAAGATGATTCAAGCATTAATTTCATTGTGCTTTTGCTCATTTTGAAGATTTTGACATTTTCACCTGAAGTGTACAATCGGGCTGAAAATGCGTTTAAAGCAATAAAAAGTTCATTTTGGCTCTCACACCTTAACTAAATGTTGTAGACTCAAACTTGTTGCTGTCATTAGTGTATGTTAGCAAAATGAAGATGATTCAAGCATTAATTTCATTGTGCTTTTGCTCATTTTGAAGATTTTGACATTTTCACCTGAAGTGTACAATCAGGGGCTGAAAACGCGTTTAAAGCAATAAAAAGTTCATTTTGGCTCTCACACCTTAACTAAATGTTGTAGACTCAAACTTTTTGCTGTCATTAGTATATTTTAGCAAAATGAAGATGATTCAAGCATTAATTTTATTGTGCTTTTGCTCATTTTGAAGATTTTGACATTTTCACCTGAAGTGTACAATCGGGCTGAAAATGCATTTAAAGCCATAAAAAGTTCATTTTGGCTCTCACACCTAAACTAAATGTTGTAGACTCAAACTTTTTGCTGTCATTAGTATATTTTAGCAAAATGAAGATGATTCAAGCATTAATTTCATTGTGCTTTTGCTCATTTTGAAGATTTTGACATTTTCACCTGAAGTGTACAATCAGGGGCTGAAAACGCGTTTAAAGCAATAAAAAGTTCATTTTGGCTCTCACACCTTAACTAAATGTTGTAGACTCAAACTTTTTGCTGTCATTAGTGTATTTTAGCAAAATGAAGATGATTCAAGCATTAATTTCATTGTGCTTTTGCTCATTTTGAAGATTTTGACATTTTCACCTGAAGTGTACAATCGGGCTGAAAATGCATTTAAAGCCATAAAAAGTTCATTTTGGCTCTCACACCTTAACTAAATGTTGTAGATTCAAACTTTTTGCTGTCATTAGTGTATTTTAGCAAAATGAAGATGATTCAAGCATTAATTTTATTGTGCTTTTGCTCATTTTGAAGATTTTGACATTTTCACCTGAAGTGTACAATCAGGCTGAAAATGCATTTAAAGCCATAAAAAGTTCATTTTGGCTCTCACACCTTAACTAAATGTTGTAGACTCAAACTTTTTGCTGTCATTAGTGTATGTTAGCAAAATGAAGATGATTCAAGCATTAATTTCATTGTGCTTTTGCTCATTTTGAAGATTTTGACATTTTCACCTGAAGTGTACAATCGGGCTGAAAATGCGTTTAAAGCAATAAAAAGTTCATTTTGGCTCTCACACCTAAACTAAATGTTGTAGACTCAAACTTTTTGCTGTCATTAGTGTATTTTAGCAAAATGAAGATGATTCAAGCATTAATTTCATTGTGCTTTTGCTCATTTTGAAGATTTTGACATTTTCACCTGAAGTGTACAATCGGGCTGAAAATGCATTTAAAGCAATAAAAAGTTAATTTTGGCTCTCACACCTTAACTAAATGTTGTAGACTCAAACTTTTTGCTGTCATTAGTGTATGTTAGCAAAATGAAGATGATTCAAGCATTAATTTCATTGTGCTTTTGCTCATTTTGAAGATTTTGACATTTTCACCTGAAGTGTACAATCAGGGGCTGAAAACGCATTTAAAGCCATAAAAAGTTCATTTTGGCTCTCACACCTAAACTAAATGTTGTAGACTCAAACTTTTTGCTGTCATTAGTATATTTTAGCAAAATGAAGATGATTCAAGCATTAATTTTATTGTGCTTTTGCTCATTTTGAAGATTTTGACATTTTCACCTGAAGTGTACAATCGGGCTGAAAACGCGTTTAAAGCAATAAAAAGTTCCTTTTGCCTCTCACACCTTAACTAAATGTTGTAGACTCAAACTTTTTGCTGTCATTAGTGTATTTTAGCAAAATGAAGATGATTCAAGCATTAATTTCATTGTGCTTTTGCTCATTTTGAAGATTTTGACATTTTCACCTGAAGTGTACAATCGGGCTGAAAATGCGTTTAAAGCAATAAAAAGTTCATTTTGGCTCTCACACCTTAACTAAATGTTGTAGACTCAAACTTGTTGCTGTCATTAGTGTATGTTAGCAAAATGAAGATGATTCAAGCATTAATTTCATTGTGCTTTTGCTCATTTTGAAGATTTTGACATTTTCACCTGAAGTGTACAATCAGGGGCTGAAAACGCGTTTAAAGCCATAAAAAGTTCATTTTGGCTCTCACACCTTAACTAAATGTTGTAGACTCAAACTTGTTGCTGTCATTAGTGTATTTTAGCAAAATGAAGATGATTCAAGCATTAATTTCATTGTGCTTTTGCTCATTTTGAAGATTTTGACATTTTCACCTGAAGTGTACAATCGGGCTGAAAATGCATTTAAAGCCATAAAAAGTTCATTTTGGCTCTCACACCTTAACTAAATGTTGTAGACTCAAACTTTTTGCTGTCATTAGTGTATGTTAGCAAAATGAAGATGATTCAAGCATTAATTTCATTGTAATTTTGCTCATTTTGAAGATTTTGACATTTTCACCTGAAGTGTACAATCAGGCTGAAAATGCATTTAAAGCAATAAAAAGTTCATTTTGGCTCTCACACCTAAACTAAATGTTGTAGACTCAAACTTTTTGCTGTCATTAGTATATTTTAGCAAAATGAAGATGATTCAAGCATTAATTTTATTGTGCTTTTGCTCATTTTGAAGATTTTGACATTTTCACCTGAAGTGTACAATCGGGCTGAAAATGCATTTAAAGCCATAAAAAGTTCATTGTGGCTCTCACACCTTAACTAAATGTTGTAGACTCAAACTTTTTGCTGTCATTAGTGTATGTTAGCAAAATGAAGATGATTCAAGCATTAATTTCATTGTGCTTTTGCTCATTTTTAAGATTTTGACATTTTCACCTGAAGTGTATAATCAGGGGCTGAAAACGCGTTTAAAGCAATAAAAAGTTCATTTTGGCTCTCACACCTTAACTAAATGTTGTAGACTCAAACTTTTTGCTGTCATTAGTGTATTTTAGCAAAATGAAGATGATTCAAGCATTAATTTCATTGTGCTTTTGCTCATTTTGAAGATTTTGACATTTTCACCTGAAGTGTACAATCGGGCTGAAAATGCATTTAAAGCCATAAAAAGTTCATTTTGTCTCTCACACCTTAACTAAATGTTGTAGACTCAAACTTTTTGCTGTCATTAGTGTATGTTAGCAAAATGAAGATTATTCAAGCATTAATTTCATTGTGCTTTTGCTCATTTTGAAGATTTTGACATTTTCACCTGAAGTGTACAATCGGGCTGAAAATGCATTTAAAGCAATAAAAAGTTCATTTTGGCTCTCACACCTTAACTAAATGTTGTAGATTCAAACTTTTTGCTGTCATTAGTGTATTTTAGCAAAATGAAGATGATTCAAGCATTAATTTCATTGTGCTTTTGCTCATTTTGAAGATTTTGACATTTTCACCTGAAGTGTACAATCAGGGGCTGAAAACGCGTTTAAAGCAATAAAAAGTTCATTTTGGCTCTCACACCTTAACTAAATGTTGTAGACTCAAACTTTTTGCTGTCATTAGTATATTTTAGCAAAATGAAGATGATTCAAGCATTAATTTTATTGTGCTTTTGCTCATTTTGAAGATTTTGACATTTTCACCTGAAGTGTACAATCGGGCTGAAAACGCGTTTAAAGCAATAAAAAGTTCCTTTTGCCTCTCACACCTTAACTAAATGTTGTAGACTCAAACTTTTTGCTGTCATTAGTGTATTTTAGCAAAATGAAGATGATTCAAGCATTAATTTCATTGTGCTTTTGCTCATTTTGAAGATTTTGACATTTTCACCTGAAGTGTACAATCGGGCTGAAAATGCGTTTAAAGCAATAAAAAGTTCATTTTGGCTCTCACATCTTAACTAAATGTTGTAGACTCAAACTTGTTGCTGTCATTAGTGTATGTTAGCAAAATGAAGATGATTCAAGCATTAATTTCATTGTGCTTTTGCTCATTTTGAAGATTTTGACATTTTCACCTGAAGTGTACAATCAGGGGCTGAAAACGCGTTTAAAGCCATAAAAAGTTCATTTTGGCTCTCACACCTTAACTAAATGTTGTAGACTCAAACTTGTTGCTGTCATTAGTGTATTTTAGCAAAATGAAGATGATTCAAGCATTAATTTCATTGTGCTTTTGCTCATTTTGAAGATTTTGACATTTTCACCTGAAGTGTACAATCGGGCTGAAAATGCATTTAAAGCCATAAAAAGTTCATTTTGGCTCTCACACCTTAACTAAATGTTGTAGACTCAAACTTTTTGCTGTCATTAGTGTATGTTAGCAAAATGAAGATGATTCAAGCATTAATTTCATTGTAATTTTGCTCATTTTGAAGATTTTGACATTTTCACCTGAAGTGTACAATCAGGCTGAAAATGCATTTAAAGCAATAAAAAGTTCATTTTGGCTCTCACACCTAAACTAAATGTTGTAGACTCAAACTTTTTGCTGTCATTAGTATATTTTAGCAAAATGAAGATGATTCAAGCATTAATTTTATTGTGCTTTTGCTCATTTTGAAGATTTTGACATTTTCACCTGAAGTGTACAATCGGGCTGAAAATGCATTTAAAGCCATAAAAAGTTCATTGTGGCTCTCACACCTTAACTAAATGTTGTAGACTCAAACTTTTTGCTGTCATTAGTGTATGTTAGCAAAATGAAGATGATTCAAGCATTAATTTCATTGTGCTTTTGCTCATTTTTAAGATTTTGACATTTTCACCTGAAGTGTATAATCAGGGGCTGAAAACGCGTTTAAAGCAATAAAAAGTTCATTTTGGCTCTCACACCTTAACTAAATGTTGTAGACTCAAACTTTTTGCTGTCATTAGTGTATTTTAGCAAAATGAAGATGATTCAAGCATTAATTTCATTGTGCTTTTGCTCATTTTGAAGATTTTGACATTTTCACCTGAAGTGTACAATCGGGCTGAAAATGCATTTAAAGCCATAAAAAGTTCATTTTGTCTCTCACACCTTAACTAAATGTTGTAGACTCAAACTTTTTGCTGTCATTAGTGTATGTTAGCAAAATGAAGATTATTCAAGCATTAATTTCATTGTGCTTTTGCTCATTTTGAAGATTTTGACATTTTCACCTGAAGTGTACAATCGGGCTGAAAATGCATTTAAAGCAATAAAAAGTTCATTTTGGCTCTCACACCTTAACTAAATGTTGTAGATTCAAACTTTTTGCTGTCATTAGTGTATTTTAGCAAAATGAAGATGATTCAAGCATTAATTTCATTGTGCTTTTGCTCATTTTGAAGATTTTGACATTTTCACCTGAAGTGTACAATCAGGGGCTGAAAACGCGTTTAAAGCAATAAAAAGTTCATTTTGGCTCTCACACCTTAACTAAATGTTGTAGACTCAAACTTTTTGCTGTCATTAGTATATTTTAGCAAAATGAAGATGATTCAAGCATTAATTTTATTGTGCTTTTGCTCATTTTGAAGATTTTGACATTTTCACCTGAAGTGTACAATCGGGCTGAAAATGCATTTAAAGCCATAAAAAGTTCATTGTGGCTCTCACACCTTAACTAAATGTTGTAGACTCAAACTTTTTGCTGTCATTAGTGTATGTTAGCAAAATGAAGATGATTCAAGCATTAATTTCATTGTGCTTTTGCTCATTTTTAAGATTTTGACATTTTCACCTGAAGTGTATAATCAGGGGCTGAAAACGCGTTTAAAGCAATAAAAAGTTCATTTTGGCTCTCACACCTTAACTAAATGTTGTAGACTCAAACTTTTTGCTGTCATTAGTGTATTTTAGCAAAATGAAGATGATTCAAGCATTAATTTCATTGTGCTTTTGCTCATTTTGAAGATTTTGACATTTTCACCTGAAGTGTACAATCGGGCTGAAAATGCATTTAAAGCCATAAAAAGTTCATTTTGGCTCTCACACCTTAACTAAATGTTGTAGACTCAAACTTTTTGCTGTCATTAGTGTATGTTAGCAAAATGAAGATTATTCAAGCATTAATTTCATTGTGCTTTTGCTCATTTTGAAGATTTTGACATTTTCACCTGAAGTGTACAATCGGGCTGAAAATGCATTTAAAGCAATAAAAAGTTCATTTTGGCTCTCACACCTTAACTAAATGTTGTAGATTCAAACTTTTTGCTGTCATTAGTGTATTTTAGCAAAATGAAGATGATTCAAGCATTAATTTCATTGTGCTTTTGCTCATTTTGAAGATTTTGACATTTTCACCTGAAGTGTACAATCAGGGGCTGAAAACGCGTTTAAAGCAATAAAAAGTTCATTTTGGCTCTCACACCCTAACTAAATGTTGTAGACTCAAACTTTTTGCTGTCATTAGTGTATTTTAGCAAAATGAAGATGATTCAAGCATTAATTTTATTGTGCTTTTGCTCATTTTGAAGATTTTGACATTTTCACCTGAAGTGTACAATCGGGCTGAAAATGCATTTAAAGCCATAAAAAGTTCATTTTGGCTCTCACACCTTAACTAAATGTTGTAGACTCAAACTTTTTGCTGTCATTAGTGTATTTTAGCAAAATGAAGATGATTCAAGCATTAATTTCATTGTACTTTTGCTCATTTTGAAGATTTTGACATTTTCACCTGAAGTGTACAATCGGGCTGAAAATGCATTTAAAGCCATAAAAAGTTCATTTTGGCTCTCACACCTTAACTAAATGTTGTAGACTCAAACTTTTTGCTGTCATTAGTGTATGTTAGCAAAATGAAGATGATTCAAGCATTAATTTCATTGTGCTTTTGCTCATTTTGAAGATTTTGACATTTTCACCTGAAGTGTACAATCAGGGGCTGAAAACGCCTTTAAAGCAATAAAAAGTTCCTTTTGCCTCTCACACCTTAACTAAATGTTGTAGACTCAAACTTTTTGCTGTCATTAGTGTATTTTAGCAAAATGAAGATGATTCAAGCATTAATTTTATTGTGCTTTTGCTCATTTTGAAGATTTTGACATTTTCACCTGAAGTGTACAATCGGGCTGAAAATGCATTTAAAGCAATAAAAAGTTCATTTTGGCTCTCACACCTTAACTAAATGTTGTAGACTCAAACTTTTTGCTGTCATTAGTGTATGTTAGCAAAATGAAGATGATTCAAGCATTAATTTCATTGTGCTTTTGCTCATTTTGAAGATTTTGACATTTTCACCTGAAGTGTACAATCAGGGGCTGAAAACGCATTTAAAGCCATAAAAAGTTCATTTTGGCTCTCACACCTAAACTAAATGTTGTAGACTCAAACTTTTTGCTGTCATTAGTATATTTTAGCAAAATGAAGATGATTCAAGCATTAATTTTATTGTGCTTTTGCTCATTTTGAAGATTTTGACATTTTCACCTGAAGTGTACAATCGGGCTGAAAACGCGTTTAAAGCAATAAAAAGTTCCTTTTGCCTCTCACACCTTAACTAAATGTTGTAGACTCAAACTTTTTGCTGTCATTAGTGTATTTTAGCAAAATGAAGATGATTCAAGCATTAATTTTATTGTGCTTTTGCTCATTTTGAAGATTTTGACATTTTCACCTGAAGTGTACAATCGGGCTGAAAATGCATTTAAAGCCATAAAAAGTTCATTTTGGCTCTCACACCTAAACTAAATGTTGTAGACTCAAACTTTTTGCTGTCATTAGTATATTTTAGCAAAATGAAGATGATTCAAGCATTAATTTCATTGTGCTTTTGCTCATTTTGAAGATTTTGACATTTTCACCTGAAGTGTACAATCGGGCTGAAAATGCGTTTAAAGCAATAAAAAGTTCATTTTGGCTCTCACACCTTAACTAAATGTTGTAGACTCAAACTTGTTGCTGTCATTAGTGTATGTTAGCAAAATGAAGATGATTCAAGCATTAATTTCATTGTGCTTTTGCTCATTTTGAAGATTTTGACATTTTCACCTGAAGTGTACAATCAGGGGCTGAAAACGCGCTTAAAGCAATAAAAAGTTAATTTTGGCTCTCACACCTTAACTAAATGTTGTAGACTCAAACTTGTTGCTGTCATTAGTGTATTTTAGCAAAATGAAGATGATTCAAGCATTAATTTCATTGTGCTTTTGCTCATTTTGAAGATTTTGACATTTTCACCTGAAGTGTACAATCGGGCTGAAAATGCATTTAAAGCCATAAAAAGTTCATTTTGGCTCTCACACCTTAACTAAATGTTGTAGACTCAAACTTTTTGCTGTCATTAGTGTATGTTAGCAAAATGAAGATGATTCAAGCATTAATTTCATTGTGCTTTTGCTCATTTTGAAGATTTTGACATTTTCACCTGAAGTGTACAATCAGGCTGAAAATGCATTTAAAGCAATAAAAAGTTCATTTTGGCTCTCACACCTAAACTAAATGTTGTAGACTCAAACTTTTTGCTGTCATTAGTATATTTTAGCAAAATGAAGATGATTCAAGCATTAATTTTATTGTGCTTTTGCTCATTTTGAAGATTTTGACATTTTCACCTGAAGTGTACAATCGGGCTGAAAATGCATTTAAAGCCATAAAAAGTTCATTGTGGCTCTCACACCTTAACTAAATGTTGTAGACTCAAACTTTTTGCTGTCATTAGTGTATGTTAGCAAAATGAAGATGATTCAAGCATTAATTTCATTGTGCTTTTGCTCATTTTGAAGATTTTGACATTTTCACCTGAAGTGTATAATCAGGGGCTGAAAACGCGTTTAAAGCAATAAAAAGTTCATTTTGGCTCTCACACCTTAACTAAATGTTGTAGACTCAAACTTTTTGCTGTCATTAGTGTATTTTAGCAAAATGAAGATGATTCAAGCATTAATTTCATTGTGCTTTTGCTCATTTTGAAGATTTTGACATTTTCACCTGAAGTGTACAATCGGGCTGAAAATGCATTTAAAGCCATAAAAAGTTCATTTTGGCTCTCACACCTTAACTAAATGTTGTAGACTCAAACTTTTTGCTGTCATTAGTGTATGTTAGCAAAATGAAGATTATTCAAGCATTAATTTCATTGTGCTTTTGCTCATTTTGAAGATTTTGACATTTTCACCTGAAGTGTACAATCGGGCTGAAAATGCATTTAAAGCAATAAAAAGTTCATTTTGGCTCTCACACCTTA
This sequence comes from Leptonotus elevatus, assembly GCF_054856555.1. Lineage (NCBI taxonomy): Eukaryota > Metazoa > Chordata > Actinopteri > Syngnathiformes > Syngnathidae > Leptonotus > Leptonotus elevatus. Next base: position 92,426 of record NC_141242.1, on the reverse strand, counting down.
ACTAAATGTTGTAGATTCAAACTTTTTGCTGTCATTATTAGTGTATTTTAGCAAAATGAAGATGATTCAAGCATTAATTTCATTGTGCTTTTGCTCATTTTGAAGATTTTGACATTTTCACCTTAAGTGTACAATCAGGGGCTGAAAACGCGTTTAAAGTAATAAAAAGTTCATTTTGGCTCTCACACCTTAACTAAATGTTGTAGACTCAAACTTTTTGCTGTCATTAGTATATTTTAGCAAAATGAAGATGATTCAAGCATTAATTTTATTGTGCTTTTGCTCATTTTGAAGATTTTGACATTTTCACCTGAAGTGTACAATCGGGCTGAAAATGCATTTAAAGCCATAAAAAGTTCATTTTGGCTCTCACACCTTAACTAAATGTTGTAGATTCAAACTTTTTGCTGTCATTAGTGTATTTTAGCAAAATGAAGATGATTCAAGCATTAATTTCATTGTGCTTTTGCTCATTTTGAAGATTTTGACATTTTCACCTGAAGTGTACAATCGGGCTGAAAATGCATTTAAAGCCATAAAAAGTTCATTTTGGCTCTCACACCTTAACTAAATGTTGTAGATTCAAACTTTTTGCTGTCATTAGTGTATTTTAGCAAAATGAAGATGATTCAAGCATTAATTTCATTGTGCTTTTGCTCATTTTGAAGATTTTGACATTTTCACCTGAAGTGTACAATTAGGGGCTGAAAACGCGTTTAAAGCAATAAAAAGTTCATTTTGGCTCTCACACCTTAACTAAATGTTGTAGACTCAAACTTTTTGCTATCATTAGTATATTTTAGCAAAATGAAGATGATTCAAGCATTAATTTTATTGTGCTTTTGCTCATTTTGAAGATTTTGACATTTTCACCTGAAGTGTACAATCAGGGGCTGAAAACGCGTTTAAAGCAATAAAAAGTTCATTTTGGCTCTCACACCTTAACTAAATGTTGTAGACTCAAACTTTTTGCTGTCATTAGTATATTTTAGCAAAATGAAGATGATTCAAGAATTAATTTCATTGTGCTTTTGCTCATTTTGAAGATTTTGACATTTTCACCTGAAGTGTACAATCGGGCTGAAAATGCATTTAAAGCCATAAAAAGTTCATTTTGGCTCTCACACCTTAACTAAATGTTGTAGACTCAAACTTTTTGCTGTCATTAGTGTATGTTAGCAAAATGAAGATGATTCAAGCAGTAATTTCATTGTGCTTTTGCTCATTTTGAAGATTTTGACATTTTCACCTGAAGTGTACAATCAGGCAGAAAATGCATTTAAAGCAATAAAAAGTTCATTTTGTTTCTCACACCTAAACTAAATGTTGTAGACTCAAACTGTTTGCTGTCATTAGTATATTTTAGCAAAATGAAGATGATTCAACCATTAATTTTATTGTGCTTTTGCTCATTTTGAAGATTTTGACATTTTCACCTGAAGTGTACAATCGGGCTGAAAATGCATTTAAAGCCATAAAAAGTTCATTTTGGCTCTCACACCTTAACTAAATGTTGTAGACTCAAACTTTTTGCTGTCATTAGTGTATTTTAGCAAAATGAAGATGATTCAAGCATTAATTTCATTGTGCTTTTGCTCATTTTGAAGATTTTGACATTTTCACCTGAAGTGTACAATCGGGCTGAAAATGCATTTAAAGCCATAAAAAGTTCATTTTGGCTCTCACACCTTAACTAAATGTTGTAGACTCAAACTTTTTGCTGTCATTAGTGTATGTTAGCAAAATGAAGATGATTCAAGCATTAATTTCATTGTGCTTTTGCTCATTTTGAAGATTTTGACATTTTCACCTGAAGTGTACAATCAGGGGCTGAAAACGCGTTTAAAGCAATAAAAAGTTCATTTTGGCTCTCACACCTTAACTAAATGTTGTAGACTCAAACTTTTTGCTGTCATTAGTGTATTTTAGCAAAATGAAGATGATTCAAGCATTAATTTCATTGTGCTTTTGCTCATTTTGAAGATTTTGACATTTTCACCTGAAGTGTACAATCGGGCTGAAAATGCATTTAAAGCCATAAAAAGTTCATTTTGGCTCTCACACCTTAACTAAATGTTGTAGACTCAAACTTTTTGCTGTCATTAGTGTATGTTAGCAAAATGAAGATGATTCAAGCATTAATTTCATTGTGCTTTTGCTCATTTTGAAGATTTTGACATTTTCACCTGAAGTGTACAATCAGGGGCTGAAAACGCGTTTAAAGCAATAAAAAGTTCATTTTGGCTCTCACACCTTAACTAAATGTTGTAGACTCAAACTTTTTGCTGTCATTAGTGTATGTTAGCAAAATGAAGATGATTCAAGCATTAATTTCATTGTGCTTTTGCTCATGTTGAAGATTTTGACATTTTCACCTGAAGTGTACAATCGGGCTGAAAATGCATTTAAAGCCATAAAAAGTTCATTTTGGCTCTCACACCTTAACTAAATGTTGTAGACTCAAACTGTTTGCTGTCATTAGTGTATGTTAGCAAAATGAAGATGATTCAAGCATAAATTTCATTGTGCTTTTGCTCATTTTGAAGATTTTGACATTTTCACCTGAAGTGTACAATCAGGCTGAAAATGCATTAAAAGCAATAAAAAATTCATTTTGGCTCTCACACCTAAACTAAATGTTGTAGACTCAAACTTTTTGCTGTCATTAGTATATTTTAGCAAAATGAAGATGATTCAAGCATTAATTTTATTGTGCTTTTGCTCATTTTGAAGATTTTGACATTTTCACCTGAAGTGTACAATCGGGCTGAAAATGCATTTAAAGCCATACAAAGTTCATTTTGGCTCTCACACCTTAACTAAATGTTGTAGACTCAAACTTTTTGCTGTCATTAGTATATTTTAGCAAAATGAAGATGATTCAAGCATTAATTTTATTGTGCTTTTGCTCATTTTGAAGATTTTGACATTTTCACCTGAAGTGTACAATCGGGCTGAAAATGCATTTAAAGCAATAAAAAGTTCATTTTGGCTCTCACACCTTAACTAAATGTTGTAGACTCAAACTTTTTGCTGTCATTAGTGTATGTTAGCAAAATGAAGATGATTCAAGCATTAATTTCATTGTGCTTTTGCTCATTTTGAAGATTTTGACATTTTCACTTGAAGTGTACAATCAGGGGTTGAAAACGCGTTTAAAGCAATAAAAAGTTCATTTTGGCTCTCACACCTTAACTAAATGTTGTAGACTCAAACTTTTTGCTGTCATTAGTATATTTTAGCAAAATGAAGATGATTCAAGCATTAATTTCATTGTGCTTTTGCTCATTTTGAAGATTTTGACATTTTCACCTGAAGTGTACAATCGGGCTGAAAATGCATTTAAAGCCATAAAAAGTTCATTTTGGCTCTCACACCTTAACTAAATGTTGTAGACTCAAACTTTTTGCTGTCATTAGTGTATGTTAGCAAAATGAAGATTATTCAAGCATTAATTTCATTGTGCTTTTGCTCATTTTGAAGATTTTGACATTTTCACCTGAAGTGTACAATCGGGCTGAAAATGCATTTAAAGCAATAAAAAGTTCATTTTGGCTCTCACACCTTAACTAAAGGTTGTAGATTCAAACTTTTTGCTGTCATTAGTATATTTTAGCAAAATGAAGATGATTCAAGCATTAATTTTATTGTGCTTTTGCTCATTTTGAAGATTTTGACATTTTCACCTGAAGTGTACAATCGGGCTGAAAATGCATTTAAAGCCATAAAAAGTTCATTTTGGCTCTCACACCTAAACTAAATGTTGTAGACTCAAACTTTTTGCTGTCATTAGTATATTTTAGCAAAATGAAGATGATTCAAGCATTAATTTTATTGTGCTTTTGCTCATTTTGAAGATTTTGACATTTTCACCTGAAGTGTACAATCGGGCTGAAAATGCATTTAAAGCCATAAAAAGTTCATTTTGGCTCTCACACCTTAACTAAATGTTGTAGACTCAAACTTTTTCCTGTCATTAGTGTATGTTAGCAAAATGAAGATGATTCAAGCATTAATTTCATTGTGCTTTTGCTCATTTTGAAGATTTTGACATTTTCACCTGAAGTGTACAATCAGGCTGAAAATGCATTTAAAGCAATAAAAAGTTCATTTTGGCTCTCACACCTTAACTAAATGTTGTAGACTCAAACTTTTTGCTGTCATTAGTGTATGTTAGCAAAATGAAGATGATTCAAGCATTAATTTTATTGTGCTTTTGCTCATTTTGAAGATTTTGACATTTTCACCTGAAGTGTACAATCGGGCTGAAAATGCATTTAAAGCCATAAAAAGTTCATTTTGGCTCTCACACCTTAACTAAATGTTGTAGACTCAAACTTTTTGCTGTCATTAGTGTATGTTAGCAAAATGAAGATGATTCAAGCATTAATTTCATTGTGCTTTTGCTCATTTTGAAGATTTTGACATTTTCACCTGAAGTGTACAATCAGGGGCTGAAAACGCGTTTAAAGCAATAAAAAGTTCATTTTGGCTCTCACACCTTAACTAAATGTTGTAGACTCAAACTTTTTGCTGTCATTAGTGTATGTTAGCAAAATGAAGATGATTCAAGCATTAATTTCATTGTGCTTTTGCTCATGTTGAAGATTTTGACATTTTCACCTGAAGTGTACAATCGGGCTGAAAATGCATTTAAAGCCATAAAAAGTTCATTTTGGCTCTCACACCTTAACTAAATGTTGTAGACTCAAACTGTTTGCTGTCATTAGTGTATGTTAGCAAAATGAAGATGATTCAAGCATAAATTTCATTGTGCTTTTGCTCATTTTGAAGATTTTGACATTTTCACCTGAAGTGTACAATCAGGCTGAAAATGCATTAAAAGCAATAAAAAATTCATTTTGGCTCTCACACCTAAACTAAATGTTGTAGACTCAAACTTTTTGCTGTCATTAGTATATTTTAGCAAAATGAAGATGATTCAAGCATTAATTTTATTGTGCTTTTGCTCATTTTGAAGATTTTGACATTTTCACCTGAAGTGTACAATCGGGCTGAAAATGCATTTAAAGCCATACAAAGTTCATTTTGGCTCTCACACCTTAACTAAATGTTGTAGACTCAAACTTTTTGCTGTCATTAGTATATTTTAGCAAAATGAAGATGATTCAAGCATTAATTTTATTGTGCTTTTGCTCATTTTGAAGATTTTGACATTTTCACCTGAAGTGTACAATCGGGCTGAAAATGCATTTAAAGCAATAAAAAGTTCATTTTGGCTCTCACACCTTAACTAAATGTTGTAGACTCAAACTTTTTGCTGTCATTAGTGTATGTTAGCAAAATGAAGATGATTCAAGCATTAATTTCATTGTGCTTTTGCTCATTTTGAAGATTTTGACATTTTCACTTGAAGTGTACAATCAGGGGTTGAAAACGCGTTTAAAGCAATAAAAAGTTCATTTTGGCTCTCACACCTTAACTAAATGTTGTAGACTCAAACTTTTTGCTGTCATTAGTATATTTTAGCAAAATGAAGATGATTCAAGCATTAATTTCATTGTGCTTTTGCTCATTTTGAAGATTTTGACATTTTCACCTGAAGTGTACAATCGGGCTGAAAATGCATTTAAAGCCATAAAAAGTTCATTTTGGCTCTCACACCTTAACTAAAGGTTGTAGATTCAAACTTTTTGCTGTCATTAGTATATTTTAGCAAAATGAAGATGATTCAAGCATTAATTTTATTGTGCTTTTGCTCATTTTGAAGATTTTGACATTTTCACCTGAAGTGTACAATCGGGCTGAAAATGCATTTAAAGCCATAAAAAGTTCATTTTGGCTCTCACACCTAAACTAAATGTTGTAGACTCAAACTTTTTGCTGTCATTAGTATATTTTAGCAAAATGAAGATGATTCAAGCATTAATTTTATTGTGCTTTTGCTCATTTTGAAGATTTTGACATTTTCACCTGAAGTGTACAATCGGGCTGAAAATGCATTTAAAGCCATAAAAAGTTCATTTTGGCTCTCACACCTTAACTAAATGTTGTAGACTCAAACTTTTTCCTGTCATTAGTGTATGTTAGCAAAATGAAGATGATTCAAGCATTAATTTCATTGTGCTTTTGCTCATTTTGAAGATTTTGACATTTTCACCTGAAGTGTACAATCAGGCTGAAAATGCATTTAAAGCAATAAAAAGTTCATTTTGGCTCTCACACCTTAACTAAATGTTGTAGACTCAAACTTTTTGCTGTCATTAGTGTATGTTAGCAAAATGAAGATGATTCAAGCATTAATTTTATTGTGCTTTTGCTCATTTTGAAGATTTTGACATTTTCACCTGAAGTGTACAATCGGGCTGAAAATGCATTTAAAGCCATAAAAAGTTCATTTTGGCTCTCACACCTTAACTAAATGTTGTAGACTCAAACTTTTTGCTGTCATTAGTGTATGTTAGCAAAATGAAGATGATTCAAGCATTAATTTCATTGTGCTTTTGCTCATTTTGAAGATTTTGACATTTTCACCTGAAGTGTACAATCAGGGGCTGAAAACGCGTTTAAAGCAATAAAAAGTTCATTTTGGCTCTCACACCTTAACTAAATGTTGTAGACTCAAACTTTTTGCTGTCATTAGTGTATTTTAGCAAAATGAAGATGATTCAAGCATTAATTTCATTGTGCTTTTGCTCATTTTGAAGATTTTGACATTTTCACCTGAAGTGTACAATCGGGCTGAAAATGCATTTAAAGCCATAAAAAGTTCATTTTGGCTCTCACACCTTAACTAAATGTTGTAGATTCAAACTTTTTGCTGTCATTAGTGTATTTTAGCAAAATGAAGATGATTCAAGCATTAATTTCATTGTGCTTTTGCTCATTTTGAAGATTTTGACATTTTCACCTGAAGTGTACAATTAGGGGCTGAAAACGCGTTTAAAGCAATAAAAAGTTCATTTTGGCTCTCACACCTTAACTAAATGTTGTAGACTCAAACTGTTTGCTGTCATTAGTGTATGTTAGCAAAATGAAGATGATTCAAGCATAAATTTCATTGTGCTTTTGCTCATTTTGAAGATTTTGACATTTTCACCTGAAGTGTACAATCGGGCTGAAAATGCATTTAAAGCAATAAAAAGTTCATTTTGGCTCTCACACCTAAACTAAATGTTGTAGACTCAAACTTTTTGCTGTCATTAGTATATTTTAGCAAAATGAAGATGATTCAAGCATTAATTTTATTGTGCTTTTGCTCATTTTGAAGATTTTGACATTTTCACCTGAAGTGTACAATCGGGCTGAAAATGCATTTAAAGCCATACAAAGTTCATTTTGGCTCTCACACCTTAACTAAATGTTGTAGACTCAAACTTTTTGCTGTCATTAGTATATTTTAGCAAAATGAAGATGATTCAAGCATTAATTTTATTGTGCTTTTGCTCATTTTGAAGATTTTGACATTTTCACCTGAAGTGTACAATCGGGCTGAAAATGCATTTAAAGCAATAAAAAGTTAATTTTGGCTCTCACACCTTAACTAAATGTTGTAGACTCAAACTTTTTGCTGTCATTAGTGTATGTTAGCAAAATGAAGATGATTCAAGCATTAATTTCATTGTGCTTTTGCTCATTTTGAAGATTTTGACATTTTCACTTGAAGTGTACAATCAGGGGCTGAAAACGCGTTTAAAGCAATAAAAAGTTCATTTTGGCTCTCACACCTTAACTAAATGTTGTAGACTCAAACTTTTTGCTGTCATTAGTATATTTTAGCAAAATGAAGATGATTCAAGCATTAATTTCATTGTGCTTTTGCTCATTTTGAAGATTTTGACATTTTCACCTGAAGTGTACAATCGGGCTGAAAATGCATTTAAAGCCATAAAAAGTTCATTTTGGCTCTCACACCTTAACTAAATGTTGTAGACTCAAACTTTTTGCTGTCATTAGTGTATGTTAGCAAAATGAAGATTATTCAAGCATTAATTTCATTGTGCTTTTGCTCATTTTGAAGATTTTGACATTTTCACCTGAAGTGTACAATCGGGCTGAAAATGCATTTAAAGCCATAAAAAGTTCATTTTGGCTCTCACACCTAAACTAAATGTTGTAGACTCAAACTTTTTGCTGTCATTAGTATATTTTAGCAAAATGAAGATGATTCAAGCATTAATTTTATTGTGCTTTTGCTCATTTTGAAGATTTTGACATTTTCACCTGAAGTGTACAATCGGGCTGAAAATGCATTTAAAGCCATAAAAAGTTCATTTTGGCTCTCACACCTTAACTAAATGTTGTAGACTCAAACTTTTTGCTGTCATTAGTGTATGTTAGCAAAATGAAGATGATTCAAGCATTAATTTCATTGTGCTTTTGCTCATTTTGAAGATTTTGACATTTTCACCTGAAGTGTACAATCGGGCTGAAAATGTATTTAAAGCCATAAAAAGTTCATTTTGGCTCTCACACCTTAACTAAATGTTGTAGACTCAAACTTTTTGCTGTCATTAGTGTATGTTAGCAAAATGAAGATGATTCAAGCATTAATTTCATTGTGCTTTTGCTCATTTTGAAGATTTTGACATTTTCACCTGAAGTGTACAATCAGGCTGAAAATGCATTTAAAGCAATAAAAAGTTCATTTTGGCTCTCACACCTAAACTAAATGTTGTAGACTCAAACTTTTTGCTGTCATTAGTATATTTTAGCAAAATAAAGATGATTCAAGCATTAATTTTATTGTGCTTTTGCTCATTTTGAAGATTTTGACATTTTCACCTGAAGTGTACAATCGGGCTGAAAATGCATTTAAAGCCATAAAAAGTTCATTTTGGCTCTCACACCTTAACTAAATGTTGTAGACTCAAACTTTATGCTGTCATTAGTGTATGTTAGCAAAATGAAGATGATTCAAGCATTAATTTCATTGTGCTTTTGCTCATTTTGAAGATTTTGACATTTTCACCTGAAGTGTACAATCAGGGGCTGAAAACGCGTTTAAAGCAATAAAAAGTTCATTTTGGCTCTCACACCTTAACTAAATGTTGTAGACTCAAACTTTTTGCTGTCATTAGTGTATTTTAGCAAAATGAAGATGATTCAAGCATTAATTTCATTGTGCTTTTGCTCATTTTGAAGATTTTGACATTTTCACCTGAAGTGTACAATCGGGCTGAAAATGCATTTAAAGCCATAAAAAGTTCATTTTGGCTCTCACACCTTAACTAAATGTTGTAGACTCAAACTTTTTGCTGTCATTAGTGTATGTTAGCAAAATGAAGATGATTCAAGCATTAATTTTATTGTGCTTTTGCTCATTTTGAAGATTTTGACATTTTCACCTGAAGTGTACAATCGGGCTGAAAATGCATTTAAAGCCATAAAAAGTTCATTTTGGCTCTCACACCTTAACTAAATGTTGTAGACTCAAACTTTTTGCTGTCATTAGTGTATGTTAGCAAAATGAAGATGATTCAAGCATTAATTTCATTGTGCTTTTGCTCATTTTGAAGATTTTGACATTTTCACCTGAAGTGTACAATCAGGGGCTGAAAACGGGTTTAAAGCAATAAAAAGTTCATTTTGGCTCTCACACCTTAACTAAATGTTGTAGACTCAAACTTTTTGCTGTCATTAGTGTATTTTAGCAAAATGAAGATGATTCAAGCATTAATTTCATTGTGCTTTTGCTCATTTTGAAGATTTTGACATTTTCACCTGAAGTGTACAATCGGGCTGAAAATGCATTTAAAGCCATAAAAAGTTCATTTTGGCTCTCACACCTTAACTAAATGTTGTAGATTCAAACTTTTTGCTGTCATTAGTGTATTTTAGCAAAATGAAGATGATTCAAGCATTAATTTCATTGTGCTTTTGCTCATTTTGAAGATTTTGACATTTTCACCTGAAGTGTACAATTAGGGGCTGAAAACGCGTTTAAAGCAATAAAAAGTTCATTTTGGCTCTCACACCTTAACTAAATGTTGTAGACTCAAACTGTTTGCTGTCATTAGTGTATGTTAGCAAAATGAAGATGATTCAAGCATAAATTTCATTGTGCTTTTGCTCATTTTGAAGATTTTGACATTTTCACCTGAAGTGTACAATCAGGCTGAAAATGCATTAAAAGCAATAAAAAATTCATTTTGGCTCTCACACCTAAACTAAATGTTGTAGACTCAAACTTTTTGCTGTCATTAGTATATTTTAGCAAAATGAAGATGATTCAAGCATTAATTTTATTGTGCTTTTGCTCATTTTGAAGATTTTGACATTTTCACCTGAAGTGTACAATCGGGCTGAAAATGCATTTAAAGCCATACAAAGTTCATTTTGGCTCTCACACCTTAACTAAATGTTGTAGACTCAAACTTTTTGCTGTCATTAGTGTATGTTAGCAAAATGAAGATGATTCAAGCATTAATTTCATTGTGCTTTTGCTCATTTTGAAGATTTTGACATTTTCACCTGAAGTGTACAATCAGGGGCTGAAAACGCGTTTAAAGCAATAAAAAGTTCATTTTGGCTCTCACACCTTAACTAAATGTTGTAGACTCAAACTTTTTGCTGTCATTAGTGTATTTTAGCAAAATGAAGATGATTCAAGCATTAATTTCATTGTGCTTTTGCTCATTTTGAAGATTTTGACATTTTCACCTGAAGTGTACAATCGGGCTGAAAATGCATTTAAAGCCATAAAAAGTTCATTTTGGCTCTCACACCTTAACTAAATGTTGTAGATTCAAACTTTTTGCTGTCATTAGTGTATTTTAGCAAAATGAAGATGATTCAAGCATTAATTTCATTGTGCTTTTGCTCATTTTGAAGATTTTGACATTTTCACCTGAAGTGTACAATTAGGGGCTGAAAACGCGTTTAAAGCAATAAAAAGTTCATTTTGGCTCTCACACCTTAACTAAATGTTGTAGACTCAAACTGTTTGCTGTCATTAGTGTATGTTAGCAAAATGAAGATGATTCAAGCATTAATTTTATTGTGCTTTTGCTCATTTTGAAGATTTTGACATTTTCACCTGAAGTGTACAATCGGGCTGAAAATGCATTTAAAGCCATACAAAGTTCATTTTGGCTCTCACACCTTAACTAAATGTTGTAGACTCAAACTTTTTGCTGTCATTAGTATATTTTAGCAAAATGAAGATGATTCAAGCATTAATTTTATTGTGCTTTTGCTCATTTTGAAGATTTTGACATTTTCACCTGAAGTGTACAATCGGGCTGAAAATGCATTTAAAGCAATAAAAAGTTCATTTTGGCTCTCACACCTTAACTAAATGTTGTAGACTCAAACTTTTTGCTGTCATTAGTGTATGTTAGCAAAATGAAGATGATTCAAGCATTAATTTCATTGTGCTTTTGCTCATTTTGAAGATTTTGACATTTTCACTTGAAGTGTACAATCAGGGGCTGAAAACGCGTTTAAAGCAATAAAAAGTTCATTTTGGCTCTCACACCTTAACTAAATGTTGTAGACTCAAACTTTTTGCTGTCATTAGTGTATGTTAGCAAAATGAAGATTATTCAAGCATTAATTTCATTGTGCTTTTGCTCATTTTGAAGATTTTGACATTTTCACCTGAAGTGTACAATCGGGCTGAAAATGCATTTAAAGCCATAAAAAGTTCATTTTGGCTCTCACACCTAAACTAAATGTTGTAGACTCAAACTTTTTGCTGTCATTAGTATATTTTAGCAAAATGAAGATGATTCAAGCATTAATTTTATTGTGCTTTTGCTCATTTTGAAGATTTTGACATTTTCACCTGAAGTGTACAATCGGGCTGAAAATGCATTTAAAGCCATAAAAAGTTCATTTTGGCTCTCACACCTTAACTAAATGTTGTAGACTCAAACTTTTTGCTGTCATTAGTGTATGTTAGCAAAATGAAGATGATTCAAGCATTAATTTTATTGTGCTTTTGCTCATTTTGAAGATTTTGACATTTTCACCTGAAGTGTACAATCGGGCTGAAAATGCATTTAAAGCAATAAAAAGTTCATTTTGGCTCTCACACCTTAACTAAATGTTGTAGACTCAAACTTTTTGCTGTCATTAGTGTATGTTAGCAAAATGAAGATGATTCAAGCATTAATTTCATTGTGCTTTTGCTCATTTTGAAGATTTTGACATTTTCACTTGAAGTGTACAATCAGGGGCTGAAAACGCGTTTAAAGCAATAAAAAGTTCATTTTGGCTCTCACACCTTAACTAAATGTTGTAGACTCAAACTTTTTGCTGTCATTAGTATATTTTAGCAAAATGAAGATGATTCAAGCATTAATTTCATTGTGCTTTTGCTCATTTTGAAGATTTTGACATTTTCACCTGAAGTGTACAATCGGGCTGAAAATGCATTTAAAGCCATAAAAAGTTCATTTTGGCTCTCACACCTTAACTAAATGTTGTAGACTCAAACTTTTTGCTGTCATTAGTGTATGTTAGCAAAATGAAGATTATTCAAGCATTAATTTCATTGTGCTTTTGCTCATTTTGAAGATTTTGACATTTTCACCTGAAGTGTACAATCGGGCTGAAAATGCATTTAAAGCCATAAAAAGTTCATTTTGGCTCTCACACCTTAACTAAATGTTGTAGACTCAAACTTTATGCTGTCATTAGTGTATGTTAGCAAAATGAAGATGATTCAAGCATTAATTTCATTGTGCTTTTGCTCATTTTGAAGATTTTGACATTTTCACCTGAAGTGTACAATCAGGGGCTGAAAACGCGTTTAAAGCAATAAAAAGTTCATTTTGGCTCTCACACCTTAACTAAATGTTGTAGACTCAAACTTTTTGCTGTCATTAGTGTATTTTAGCAAAATGAAGATGATTCAAGCATTAATTTCATTGTGCTTTTGCTCATTTTGAAGATTTTGACATTTTCACCTGAAGTGTACAATCGGGCTGAAAATGCATTTAAAGCCATAAAAAGTTCATTTTGGCTCTCACACCTTAACTAAATGTTGTAGACTCAAACTTTTTGCTGTCATTAGTGTATGTTAGCAAAATGAAGATGATTCAAGCATTAATTTTATTGTGCTTTTGCTCATTTTGAAGATTTTGACATTTTCACCTGAAGTGTACAATCAGGCTGAAAATGCATTTAAAGCAATAAAAAGTTCATTTTGGCTCTCACACCTTAACTAAATGTTGTAGACTCAAAATTTTTGCTGTCATTAGTATATTTTAGCAAAATGAAGATGATTCAAGCATTAATTTTATTGTGCTTTTGCTCATTTTGAAGATTTTGACATTTTCACCTGAAGTGTACAATCGGGCTGAAAATGCATTTAAAGCAATAAAAAGTTCATTTTGGCTCTCACACCTTAACTAAATGTTGTAGACTCAAACTTTTTGCTGTCATTAGTGTATGTTAGCAAAATGAAGATGATTCAAGCATTAATTTCATTGTGCTTTTGCTCATTTTGAAGATTTTGACATTTTCACTTGAAGTGTACAATCAGGGGCTGAAAACGCGTTTAAAGCAATAAAAAGTTCATTTTGGCTCTCACACCTTAACTAAATGTTGTAGACTCAAACTTTTTGCTGTCATTAGTATATTTTAGCAAAATGAAGATGATTCAAGCATTAATTTCATTGTGCTTTTGCTCATTTTGAAGATTTTGACATTTTCACCTGAAGTGTACAATCGGGCTGAAAATGCATTTAAAGCCATAAAAAGTTCATTTTGGCTCTCACACCTTAACTAAATGTTGTAGACTCAAACTTTTTGCTGTCATTAGTGTATGTTAGCAAAATGAAGATTATTCAAGCATTAATTTCATTGTGCTTTTGCTCATTTTGAAGATTTTGACATTTTCACCTGAAGTGTACAATCGGGCTGAAAATGCATTTAAAGCCATAAAAAGTTCATTTTGGCTCTCACACCTAAACTAAATGTTGTAGACTCAAACTTTTTGCTGTCATTAGTATATTTTAGCAAAATGAAGATGATTCAAGCATTAATTTTATTGTGCTTTTGCTCATTTTGAAGATTTTGACATTTTCACCTGAAGTGTACAATCGGGCTGAAAATGCATTTAAAGCCATAAAAAGTTCATTTTGGCTCTCACACCTTAACTAAATGTTGTAGACTCAAACTTTTTGCTGTCATTAGTGTATGTTAGCAAAATGAAGATGATTCAAGCATTAATTTTATTGTGCTTTTGCTCATTTTGAAGATTTTGACATTTTCACCTGAAGTGTACAATCGGGCTGAAAATGCATTTAAAGCCATAAAAAGTTCATTTTGGCTCTCACACCTTAACTAAATGTTGTAGACTCAAACTTTTTCCTGTCATTAGTGTATGTTAGCAAAATGAAGATGATTCAAGCATTAATTTCATTGTGCTTTTGCTCATTTTGAAGATTTTGACATTTTCACCTGAAGTGTACAATCAGGCTGAAAATGCATTTAAAGCAATAAAAAGTTCATTTTGGCTCTCACACCTAAACTAAATGTTGTAGACTCAAACTTTTTGCTGTCATTAGTATATTTTAGCAAAATAAAGATGATTCAAGCATTAATTTTATTGTGCTTTTGCTCATTTTGAAGATTTTGACATTTTCACCTGAAGTGTACAATCGGGCTGAAAATGCATTTAAAGCCATAAAAAGTTCATTTTGGCTCTCACACCTAAACTAAATGTTGTAGACTCAAACTTTTTGCTGTCATTAGTATATTTTAGCAAAATGAAGATGATTCAAGCATTAATTTTATTGTGCTTTTGCTCATTTTGAAGATTTTGACATTTTCACCTGAAGTGTACAATCCGGGCTGAAAATGCATTTAAAGCCATAAAAAGTTCATTTTGGCTCTCACACCTTAACTAAATGTTGTAGACTCAAACTTTTTGCTGTCATTAGTGTATGTTAGCAAAATGAAGATGATTCAAGCATTAATTTTATTGTGCTTTTGCTCATTTTGAAGATTTTGACATTTTCACCTGAAGTGTACAATCGGGCTGAAAATGCATTTAAAGCCATAAAAAGTTCATTTTGGCTCTCACACCTTAACTAAATGTTGTAGACTCAAACTTTTTCCTGTCATTAGTGTATGTTAGCAAAATGAAGATGATTCAAGCATTAATTTCATTGTGCTTTTGCTCATTTTGAAGATTTTGACATTTTCACCTGAAGTGTACAATCAGGCTGAAAATGCATTTAAAGCAATAAAAAGTTCATTTTGGCTCTCACACCTAAACTAAATGTTGTAGACTCAAACTTTTTGCTGTCATTAGTATATTTTAGCAAAATAAAGATGATTCAAGCATTAATTTTATTGTGCTTTTGCTCATTTTGAAGATTTTGACATTTTCACCTGAAGTGTACAATCGGGCTGAAAATGCATTTAAAGCCATAAAAAGTTCATTTTGGCTCTCACACCTTAACTAAATGTTGTAGACTCAAACTTTATGCTGTCATTAGTGTATGTTAGCAAAATGAAGATGATTCAAGCATTAATTTCATTGTGCTTTTGCTCATTTTGAAGATTTTGACATTTTCACCTGAAGTGTACAATCAGGGGCTGAAAACGCGTTTAAAGCAATAAAAAGTTCATTTTGGCTCTCACACCTTAACTAAATGTTGTAGACTCAAACTTTTTGCTGTCATTAGTGTATTTTAGCAAAATGAAGATGATTCAAGCATTAATTTCATTGTGCTTTTGCTCATTTTGAAGATTTTGACATTTTCACCTGAAGTGTACAATCGGGCTGAAAATGCATTTAAAGCCATAAAAAGTTCATTTTGGCTCTCACACCTTAACTAAATGTTGTAGACTCAAACTTTTTGCTGTCATTAGTGTATGTTAGCAAAATGAAGATGATTCAAGCATTAATTTTATTGTGCTTTTGCTCATTTTGAAGATTTTGACATTTTCACCTGAAGTGTACAATCGGGCTGAAAATGCATTTAAAGCCATAAAAAGTTCATTTTGGCTCTCACACCTTAACTAAATGTTGTAGACTCAAACTTTTTGCTGTCATTAGTGTATGTTAGCAAAATGAAGATGATTCAAGCATTAATTTCATTGTGCTTTTGCTCATTTTGAAGATTTTGACATTTTCACCTGAAGTGTACAATCAGGGGCTGAAAACGCGTTTAAAGCAATAAAAAGTTCATTTTGGCTCTCACACCTTAACTAAATGTTGTAGACTCAAACTTTTTGCTGTCATTAGTGTATTTTAGCAAAATGAAGATGATTCAAGCATTAATTTCATTGTGCTTTTGCTCATTTTGAAGATTTTGACATTTTCACCTGAAGTGTACAATCGGGCTGAAAATGCATTTAAAGCCATAAAAAGTTCATTTTGGCTCTCACACCTAAACTAAATGTTGTAGACTCAAACTTTTTGCTGTCATTAGTATATTTTAGCAAAATAAAGATGATTCAAGCATTAATTTTATTGTGCTTTTGCTCATTTTGAAGATTTTGACATTTTCACCTGAAGTGTACAATCGGGCTGAAAATGCATTTAAAGCCATAAAAAGTTCATTTTGGCTCTCACACCTTAACTAAATGTTGTAGACTCAAACTTTATGCTGTCATTAGTGTATGTTAGCAAAATGAAGATGATTCAAGCATTAATTTCATTGTGCTTTTGCTCATTTTGAAGATTTTGACATTTTCACCTGAAGTGTAGAATCAGGGGCTGAAAACGCGTTTAAAGCAATAAAAAGTTCATTTTGGCTCTCACACCTTAACTAAATGTTGTAGACTCAAACTTTTTGCTGTCATTAGTGTATTTTAGCAAAATGAAGATGATTCAAGCATTAATTTCATTGTGCTTTTGCTCATTTTGAAGATTTTGACATTTTCACCTGAAGTGTACAATCGGGCTGAAAATGCATTTAAAGCCATAAAAAGTTCATTTTGGCTCTCACACCTTAACTAAATGTTGTAGACTCAAACTTTTTGCTGTCATTAGTATATTTTAGCAAAATAAAGATGATTCAAGCATTAATTTTATTGTGCTTTTGCTCATTTTGAAGATTTTGACATTTTCACCTGAAGTGTACAATCGGGCTGAAAATGCATTTAAAGCCATAAAAAGTTCATTTTGGCTCTCACACCTTAACTAAATGTTGTAGACTCAAACTTTTTGCTGTCATTAGTGTATGTTAGCAAAATGAAGATGATTCAAGCATTAATTTCATTGTGCTTTTGCTCATTTTGAAGATTTTGACATTTTCACCTGAAGTGTGCAATCGGGCTGAAAATGCATTTAAAGCCATAAAAAGTTCATTTTGGCTCTCACACCTTAACTAAATGTTGTAGACTCAAACTGTTTGCTGTCATTAGTGTATGTTAGCAAAATGAAGATGATTCAAGCATTAATTTCATTGTGCTTTTGCTCATTTTGAAGATTTTGACATTTTCACCTGAAGTGTACAATCAGGCTGAAAATGCATTTAAAGCAATAAAAGGTTCATTTTGGCTCTCACACCTTAACTAAATGTTGTAGACTCAAACTTTTTGCTGTCATTAGTGTATGTTAGCAAAATGAAGATGATTCAAGCATAAATTTCATTGTGCTTTTGCTCATTTTGAAGATTTTGAAATTTTCACCTGAAGTGTACAATCAGGGGCTGAAAACGCGTTTAAAGCAATAAAAAGTTCATTTTGGCTCTCACACCTTAACTAAATGTTGTAGACTCAAACTTTTTGCTGTCATTAGTGTATTTTAGCAAAATGAAGATGATTCAAGCATTAATTTCATTGTGCTTTTGCTCATTTTGAAGATTTTGACATTTTCACCTGAAGTGTACAATCGGGCTGAAAATGCATTTAAAGCCATAAAAAGTTCATTTTGGCTCTCACACCTTAACTAAATGTTGTAGACTCAAACTTTTTGCTGTCATTAGTGTATGTTAGCAAAATGAAGATGATTCAAGCATTAATTTTATTGTGCTTTTGCTCATTTTGAAGATTTTGACATTTTCACCTGAAGTGTACAATCGGGCTGAAAATGCATTTAAAGCCATAAAAAGTTCATTTTGGCTCTCACACCTTAACTAAATGTTGTAGACTCAAACTTTTTGCTGTCATTAGTGTATGTTAGCAAAATGAAGATGATTCAAGCATTAATTTCATTGTGCTTTTGCTCATTTTGAAGATTTTGACATTTTCACCTGAAGTGTACAATCAGGGGCTGAAAACGCGTTTAAAGCAATAAAAAGTTCATTTTGGCTCTCACACCTTAACTAAATGTTGTAGACTCAAACTTTTTGCTGTCATTAGTGTATTTTAGCAAAATGAAGATGATTCAAGCATTAATTTCATTGTGCTTTTGCTCATTTTGAAGATTTTGACATTTTCACCTGAAGTGTACAATCGGGCTGAAAATGCATTTAAAGCCATAAAAAGTTCATTTTGGCTCTCACACCTAAACTAAATGTTGTAGACTCAAACTTTTTGCTGTCATTAGTATATTTTAGCAAAATAAAGATGATTCAAGCATTAATTTTATTGTGCTTTTGCTCATTTTGAAGATTTTGACATTTTCACCTGAAGTGTACAATCGGGCTGAAAATGCATTTAAAGCCATAAAAAGTTCATTTTGGCTCTCACACCTTAACTAAATGTTGTAGACTCAAACTTTATGCTGTCATTAGTGTATGTTAGCAAAATGAAGATGATTCAAGCATTAATTTCATTGTGCTTTTGCTCATTTTGAAGATTTTGACATTTTCACCTGAAGTGTAGAATCAGGGGCTGAAAACGCGTTTAAAGCAATAAAAAGTTCATTTTGGCTCTCACACCTTAACTAAATGTTGTAGACTCAAACTTTTTGCTGTCATTAGTGTATGTTAGCAAAATGAAGATGATTCAAGCATTAATTTCATTGTGCTTTTGCTCATTTTGAAGATTTTGACATTTTCACCTGAAGTGTGCAATCGGGCTGAAAATGCATTTAAAGCCATAAAAAGTTCATTTTGGCTCTCACACCTTAACTAAATGTTGTAGACTCAAACTGTTTGCTGTCATTAGTGTATGTTAGCAAAATGAAGATGATTCAAGCATTAATTTCATTGTGCTTTTGCTCATTTTGAAGATTTTGACATTTTCACCTGAAGTGTACAATCAGGCTGAAAATGCATTTAAAGCAATAAAAGGTTCATTTTGGCTCTCACACCTTAACTAAATGTTGTAGACTCAAACTTTTTGCTGTCATTAGTGTATGTTAGCAAAATGAAGATGATTCAAGCATAAATTTCATTGTGCTTTTGCTCATTTTGAAGATTTTGAAATTTTCACCTGAAGTGTACAATCAGGCTGAAAATGCATTAAAAGCAATAAAAAATTCATTTTGGCTCTCACACCTAAACTAAATGTTGTAGACTCAAACTTTTTGCTGTCATTAGTATATTTTAGCAAAATGAAGATGATTCAAGCATTAATTTTATTGTGCTTTTGCTCATTTTGAAGATTTTGACATTTTCACCTGAAGTGTACAATCGGTTTGAAAATGCATTTAAAGCCATACAAAGTTCATTTTGGCTCTCACACCTTAACTAAATGTTGTAGACTCAAACTTTTTGCTGTCATTAGTGTATTTTAGCAAAATGAAGATGATTCAAGCATTAATTTCATTGTGCTTTTGCTCATTTTGAAGATTTTGACATTTTCACCTGAAGTGTACAATCAGGCTGAAAATGCATTTAAAGCCATAAAAAGTTCATTTTGGCTCTCACACCCTAACTAAATGTTGTAGACTCAAACTTTTTGCTGTCATTAGTGTATTTTAGCAAAATGAAGATGATTCAAGCATTAATTTCATTGTGCTTTTGCTCATTTTGAAGATTTTGACATTTTCACCTGAAGTGTACAATCAGGCTGAAAATGCATTTAAAGCCATAAAAAGTTCATTTTGGCTCTCACACCTTAACTAAATGTTGTAGACTCAAACTTTTTGCTGTCATTAGTGTATGTTAGCAAAATGAAGATGATTCAAGCATTAATTTCATTGTGCTTTTGCTCATTTTGAAGATTTTGACATTTTCACCTGAAGTGTACAATCAGGCTGAAAATGCATTTAAAGCCATAAAAAGTTCATTTTGGCTCTCACACCTTAACTAAATGTTGTAGACTCAAACTTTTTGCTGTCATTAGTGTATTTTAGCAAAATGAAGATGATTCAAGCATTAATTTCATTGTGCTTTTGCTCATTTTGAAGATTTTGACATTTTCACCTGAAGTGTACAATTAGGGGCTGAAAACGCGTTTAAAGCAATAAAAAGTTCATTTTGGCTCTCACACCTTAACTAAATGTTGTAGACTCAAACTTTTTGCTGTCATTAGTGTATGTTAGCAAAATGAAGATGATTCAAGCATTAATTTCATTGTGCTTTTGCTCATTTTGAAGATTTTGACATTTTCACCTGAAGTGTACAATCGGGCTGAAAATGCATTTAAAGCAATAAAAAGTTCATTTTGGCTCTCACACCTTAACTAAATGTTGTAGACTCAAACTTTTTGCTGTCATTAGTGTATGTTAGCAAAATGAAGATGATTCAAGCATTAATTTCATTGTGCTTTTGCTCATTTTGAAGATTTTGACATTTTCACTTGAAGTGTACAATCAGGGGCTGAAAACGCGTTTAAAGCAATAAAAAGTTCATTTTGGCTCTCACACCTTAACTAAATGTTGTAGACTCAAACTTTTTGCTGTCATTAGTATATTTTAGCAAAATGAAGATGATTCAAGCATTAATTTCATTGTGCTTTTGCTCATTTTGAAGATTTTGACATTTTCACCTGAAGTGTACAATCGGGCTGAAAATGCATTTAAAGCCATAAAAAGTTGATTTTGGCTCTCACACCTTAACTAAATGTTGTAGACTCAAACTTTTTGCTGTCATTAGTGTATGTTAGCAAAATGAAGATTATTCAAGCATTAATTTCATTGTGCTTTTGCTCATTTTGAAGATTTTGACATTTTCACCTGAAGTGTACAATCGGGCTGAAAATGCATTTAAAGCAATAAAAAGTTCATTTTGGCTCTCACACCTTAACTAAAGGTTGTAGATTCAAACTTTTTGCTGTCATTAGTGTATTTTAGCAAAATGAAGATGATTCAAGCATTAATTTCATTGTGCTTTTGCTCATTTTGAAGATTTTGACATTTTCACCTGAAGTGTACAATTAGGGGCTGAAAACGCGTTTAAAGCAATAAAAAGTTCATTTTAGCTCTCACACCTTAACTAAATGTTGTAGACTCAAACTTTTTGCTGTCATTAGTATATTTTAGCAAAATGAAGATGATTCAAGCATTAATTTTATTGTGCTTTTGCTCATTTTGAAGATTTTGACATTTTCACCTGAAGTGTACAATCGGGCTGAAAATGCATTTAAAGCCATAAAAAGTTCATTTTGGCTCTCACACCTAAACTAAATGTTGTAGACTCAAACTTTTTGCTGTCATTAGTATATTTTAGCAAAATGAAGATGATTCAAGCATTAATTTTATTGTGCTTTTGCTCATTTTGAAGATTTTGACATTTTCACCTGAAGTGTACAATCGGGCTGAAAATGCATTTAAAGCCATAAAAAGTTCATTTTGGCTCTCACACCTTAACTAAATGTTGTAGACTCAAACTTTTTGCTGTCATTAGTGTATGTTAGCAAAATGAAGATGATTCAAGCATTAATTTCATTGTGCTTTTGCTCATTTTGAAGATTTTGACATTTTCACCTGAAGTGTACAATTAGGGGCTGAAAACGCGTTTAAAGCAATAAAAAGTTAATTTTGGCTCTCACACCTTAACTAAATGTTGTAGACTCAAACTTTTTGCTGTCATTAGTGTATGTTAGCAAAATGAAGATGATTCAAGCATTAATTTTATTGTGCTTTTGCTCATTTTGAAGATTTTGACATTTTCACCTGAAGTGTACAATCGGGCTGAAAATGCATTTAAAGCCATAAAAAGTTCATTTTGGCTCTCACACCTTAACTAAATGTTGTAGACTCAAACTTTTTGCTGTCATTAGTGTATGTTAGCAAAATGAAGATGATTCAAGCATTAATTTCATTGTGCTTTTGCTCATTTTGAAGATTTTGACATTTTCACCTGAAGTGTACAATCAGGCTGAAAATGCATTTAAAGCAATAAAAAGTTCATTTTGGCTATCACACCTAAACTAAATGTTGTAGACTCAAACTTTTTGCTGTCATTAGTATATTTTAGCAAAATAAAGATGATTCAAGCATTAATTTTATTGTGCTTTTGCTCATTTTGAAGATTTTGACATTTTCACCTGAAGTGTACAATCGGGCTGAAAATGCATTTAAAGCCATAAAAAGTTCATTTTGGCTCTCACACCTTAACTAAATGTTGTAGACTCAAACTTTATGCTGTCATTAGTGTATGTTAGCAAAATGAAGATGATTCAAGCATTAATTTCATTGTGCTTTTGCTCATTTTGAAGATTTTGACATTTTCACCTGAAGTGTACAATCAGGGGCTGAAAACGCGTTTAAAGCAATAAAAAGTTCATTTTGGCTCTCACACCTTAACTAAATGTTGTAGACTCAAACTTTTTGCTGTCATTAGTGTATTTTAGCAAAATGAAGATGATTCAAGCATTAATTTCATTGTGCTTTTGCTCATTTTGAAGATTTTGACATTTTCACCTGAAGTGTACAATCGGGCTGAAAATGCATTTA
This sequence comes from Leptonotus elevatus, assembly GCF_054856555.1. Taxonomy (NCBI): domain Eukaryota; kingdom Metazoa; phylum Chordata; class Actinopteri; order Syngnathiformes; family Syngnathidae; genus Leptonotus; species Leptonotus elevatus. The sequence continues at coordinate 69,769 of NC_141242.1, read as the reverse complement.
AAGCCATAAAAAGTTCATTTTGGCTCTCACACCTTAACTAAATGTTGTAGACTCAAACTTTTTGCTGTCATTAGTGTATGTTAGCAAAATGAAGATGATTCAAGCATTAATTTTATTGTGCTTTTGCTCATTTTGAAGATTTTGACATTTTCACCTGAAGTGTACAATCGGGCTGAAAATGCATTTAAAGCCATAAAAAGTTCATTTTGGCTCTCACACCTTAACTAAATGTTGTAGACTCAAACTTTTTGCTGTCATTAGTGTATGTTAGCAAAATGAAGATGATTCAAGCATTAATTTCATTGTGCTTTTGCTCATTTTGAAGATTTTGACATTTTCACCTGAAGTGTACAATCAGGGGCTGAAAACGCGTTTAAAGCAATAAAAAGTTCATTTTGGCTCTCACACCTTAACTAAATGTTGTAGACTCAAACTTTTTGCTGTCATTAGTGTATTTTAGCAAAATGAAGATGATTCAAGCATTAATTTCATTGTGCTTTTGCTCATTTTGAAGATTTTGACATTTTCACCTGAAGTGTACAATCGGGCTGAAAATGCATTTAAAGCCATAAAAAGTTCATTTTGGCTCTCACACCTTAACTAAATGTTGTAGACTCAAACTTTTTGCTGTCATTAGTGTATGTTAGCAAAATGAAGATGATTCAAGCATTAATTTCATTGTGCTTTTGCTCATTTTGAAGATTTTGACATTTTCACCTGAAGTGTACAATCAGGCTGAAAATGCATTTAAAGCAATAAAAAGTTCATTTTGGCTCTCACACCTAAACTAAATGTTGTAGACTCAAACTTTTTGCTGTCATTAGTATATTTTAGCAAAATGAAGATGATTCAAGCATTAATTTTATTGTGCTTTTGCTCATTTTGAAGATTTTGACATTTTCACCTGAAGTGTACAATCGGGCTGAAAATGCATTTAAAGCAATAAAAAGTTCATTTTGGCTCTCACACCTTAACTAAATGTTGTAGACTCAAACTTTTTGCTGTCATTAGCGTATGTTAGCAAAATGAAGATGATTCAAGCATTAATTTCATTGTGCTTTTGCTCATTTTGAAGATTTTGACATTTTCACTTGAAGTGTACAATCAGGGGCTGAAAACGCGTTTAAAGCAATAAAAAGTTCATTTTGGCTCTCACACCTTAACTAAATGTTGTAGACTCAAACTTTTTGCTGTCATTAGTATATTTTAGCAAAATGAAGATGATTCAAGCATTAATTTCATTGTGCTTTTGCTCATTTTGAAGATTTTGACATTTTCACCTGAAGTGTACAATCGGGCTGAAAATGCATTTAAAGCAATAAAAAGTTCATTTTGGCTCTCACACCTTAACTAAAGGTTGTAGATTCAAACTTTTTGCTGTCATTAGTGTATTTTAGCAAAATGAAGATGATTCAAGCATTAATTTCATTGTGCTTTTGCTCATTTTGAAGATTTTGACATTTTCACCTGAAGTGTACAATCAGGCTGAAAATGCATTTAAAGCAATAAAAAGTTCATTTTGGCTCTCACACCTAAACTAAATGTTGTAGACTCAAACTTTATGCTGTCATTAGTATATTTTAGCAAAATGAAGATGATTCAAGCATTTATTTATTGTGCTTTAGCTCATTTTGAAGATTTTGACATGTTCACCTGAAGTGTACAATCGGGCTGAAAATGCATTTAAAGCCATAAAAAGTTCATTTTGGCTCTCACACCTTAACTAAATGTTGTAGACTCAAACTTTTTGCTGTCATTAGTGTATGTTAGCAAAATGAAGATGATTCAAGCATTAATTTCATTGTGCTTTTGCTCATTTTGAAGATTTTGACATTTTCACCTGAAGTGTACAATCAGGCTGAAAATGCATTTAAAGCAATAAAAAGTTCATTTTGGCTCTCACACCTTAACTAAATGTTGTAGACTCAAACTTTTTGCTGTCATTAGTGTATGTTAGCAAAATGAAGATGATTCAAGCATTAATTTCATTGTGCTTTTGCTCATTTTGAAGATTTTGACATTTTCACCTGAAGTGTACAATCAGGCTGAAAATGCATTTAAAGCAATAAAAAGTTCATTTTGGCTCTCACACCTAAGCTAAATGTTGTAGACTCAAACTTTTTGCTGTCATTAGTATATTTTAGGTAAATGAAGATGATTCAAGCATTAATTTTATTGTGCTTTTGCTAATTTTGAAGATTTTGACATTTTCACCTGAAGTGTACAATCGGGCTGAAAATGCATTTAAAGCAATAAAAAGTTCATTTTGGCTCTCACACCTAAACTAAATGTTGTAGACTCAAACTTTTTGCTGTCATTAGTATATTTTAGCAAAATGAAGATGATTCAAGCATTAATTTTATTGTGCTTTTGCTCATTTTGAAGATTTTGACATTTTCACCTGAAGTGTACAATCGGGCTGAAAATGCATTTAAAGCCATAAAAAGTTCATTTTGGCTCTCACACCTTAACTAAATGTTGTAGACTCAAACTTTTTGCTGTCATTAGTGTATTTTAGCAAAATGAAGATGATTCAAGCATTAATTTCATTGTGCTTTTGCTCATTTTGAAGATTTTGACATTTTCACCTGAAGTGTACAATCGGGCTGAAAATGCATTTAAAGCCATAAAAAGTTCATTTTGGCTCTCACACCTAAACTAAATGTTGTAGACTCAAACTTTTTGCTGTCATTAGTATATTTTAGCAAAATGAAGATGATTCAAGCATTAATTTTATTGTGCTTTTGCTCATTTTGAAGATTTTGACATTTTCACCTGAAGTGTACAATCGGGCTGAAAATGCATTTAAAGCCATAAAAAGTTCATTTTGGCTCTCACACCTTAACTAAATGTTGTAGACTCAAACTTTTTGCTGTCATTAGTGTATTTTAGCAAAATGAAGATGATTCAAGCATTAATTTCATTGTGCTTTTGCTCATTTTGAAGATTTTGACATTTTCACCTGAAGTGTACAATCGGGCTGAAAATGCATTTAAAGCCATAAAAAGTTCATTTTGGCTCTCACACCTAAACTAAATGTTGTAGACTCAAACTTTTTGCTGTCATTAGTATATTTTAGCAAAATGAAGATGATTCAAGCATTAATTTTATTGTGCTTTTGCTCATTTTGAAGATTTTGACATTTTCACCTGAAGTGTACAATCGGGCTGAAAATGCATTTAAAGCAATAAAAAGTTCATTTTGGCTCTCACACCTTAACTAAATGTTGTAGATTCAAACTTTTTGCTGTCATTAGTGTATTTTAGCAAAATGAAGATGATTCAAGCATTAATTTCATTGTGCTTTTGCTCATTTTGAAGATTTTGACATTTTCACCTGAAGTGTACAATTAGGGGCTGAAAACGCGTTTAAAGCAATAAAAAGTTCATTTTGGCTCTCACACCTTAACTAAATGTTGTAGACTCAAACTTTTTGCTGTCATTAGTATATTTTAGCAAAATGAAGATGATTCAAGCATTAATTTTATTGTGCTTTTGCTCATTTTGAAGATTTTGACATTTTCACCTGAAGTGTACAATCGGGCTGAAAATGCATTTAAAGCAATAAAAAGTTCCTTTTGGCTCTCACACCTTAACTAAATGTTGTAGACTCAAACTTTTTGCTGTCATTAGTGTATTTTAGCAAAATGAAGATGATTCAAGCATTAATTTCATTGTGCTTTTGCTCATTTTGAAGATTTTGACATTTTCACCTGAAGTGTACAATTGGGCTGAAAATGCATTTAAAGCCATAAAAAGTTCATTTTGGCTCTCACACCTAAACTAAATGTTGTAGACTCAAACTTTTTGCTGTCATTAGTATATTTTAGCAAAATGAAGATGATTCAAGCATTAATTTTATTGTGCTTTTGCTCATTTTGAAGATTTTGACATTTTCACCTGAAGTGTACAATCGGGCTGAAAACGCGTTTAAAGCAATAAAAAGTTCCTTTTGCCTCTCACACCTTAACTAAATGTTGTAGACTCAAACTTTTTGCTGTCATTAGTGTATTTTAGCAAAATGAAGATGATTCAAGCATTAATTTTATTGTGCTTTTGCTCATTTTGAAGATTTTGACATTTTCACCTGAAGTGTACAATCGGGCTGAAAATGCATTTAAAGCCATAAAAAGTTTATTTTGGCTCTCACACCTAAACTAAATGTTGTAGACTCAAACTTTTTGCTGTCATTAGTATATTTTAGCAAAATGAAGATGATTCAAGCATTAATTTCATTGTGCTTTTGCTCATTTTGAAGATTTTGACATTTTCACCTGAAGTGTACAATCAGGGGCTGAAAACGCGTTTAAAGCAATAAAAAGTTCATTTTGGCTCTCACACCTTAACTAAATGTTGTAGACTCAAACTTGTTGCTGTCATTAGTGTATTTTAGCAAAATGAAGATGATTCAAGCATTAATTTCATTGTGCTTTTGCTCATTTTGAAGATTTTGACATTTTCACCTGAAGTGTACAATCGGGCTGAAAATGCATTTAAAGCAATAAAAAGTTCATTTTGGCTCTCACACCTAAACTAAATGTTGTAGACTCAAACTTTTTGCTGTCAATAGTATATTTTAGCAAAATGAAGATGATTCAAGCATTAATTTTATTGTGCTTTTGCTCATTTTGAAGATTTTGACATTTTCACCTGAAGTGTACAATCGGGCTGAAAATGCATTTAAAGCCATAAAAAGTTCATTGTGGCTCTCACACCTTAACTAAATGTTGTAGACTCAAACTTTTTGCTGTCATTAGTGTATGTTAGCAAAATGAAGATGATTCAAGCATTAATTTCATTGTGCTTTTGCTCATTTTGAAGATTTTGACATTTTCACCTGAAGTGTACAATCGGGCTGAAAATGCATTTAAAGCCATAAAAAGTTCATTGTGGCTCTCACACCTTAACTAAATGTTGTAGACTCAAACTTTTTGCTGTCATTAGTGTATGTTAGCAAAATGAAGATTATTCAAGCATTAATTTCATTGTGCTTTTGCTCATTTTGAAGATTTTGACATTTTCACCTGAAGTGTACAATCGGGCTGAAAATGCATTTAAAGCAATAAAAAGTTCATTTTGGCTCTCACACCTTAACTAAATGTTGTAGATTCAAACTTTTTGCTGTCATTAGTGTATTTTAGCAAAATGAAGATGATTCAAGCATTAATTTTATTGTGCTTTTGCTCATTTTGAAGATTTTGACATTTTCACCTGAAGTGTACAATCGGGCTGAAAATGCATTTAAAGCCATAAAAAGTTCATTTTGGCTCTCACACCTAAACTAAATGTTGTAGACTCAAACTTTTTGCTGTCATTAGTATATTTTAGCAAAATGAAGATGATTCAAGCATTAATTTCATTGTGCTTTTGCTCATTTTGAAGATTTTGACATTTTCACCTGAAGTGTACAATCAGGGGCTGAAAACGCGTTTAAAGCAATAAAAAGTTCATTTTGGCTCTCACACCTTAACTAAATGTTGTAGACTCAAACTTTTTGCTGTCATTAGTGTATTTTAGCAAAATGAAGATGATTCAAGCATTAATTTCATTGTGCTTTTGCTCATTTTGAAGATTTTGACATTTTCACCTGAAGTGTACAATCGGGCTGAAAATGCATTTAAAGCCATAAAAAGTTCATTTTGGCTCTCACACCTTAACTAAATGTTGTAGATTCAAACTTTTTGCTGTCATTAGTGTATTTTAGCAAAATGAAGATGATTCAAGCATTAATTTTATTGTGCTTTTGCTCATTTTGAAGATTTTGACATTTTCACCTGAAGTGTACAATCGGGCTGAAAATGCATTTAAAGCCATAAAAAGTTCATTTTGGCTCTCACACCTTAACTAAATGTTGTAGACTCAAACTTTTTGCTGTCATTAGTGTATGTTAGCAAAATGAAGATGATTCAAGCATTAATTTCATTGTGCTTTTGCTCATTTTGAAGATTTTGACATTTTCACCTGAAGTGTACAATCGGGCTGAAAATGCGTTTAAAGCAATAAAAAGTTCATTTTGGCTCTCACACCTAAACTAAATGTTGTAGACTCAAACTTTTTGCTGTCATTAGTGTATTTTAGCAAAATGAAGATGATTCAAGCATTAATTTCATTGTGCTTTTGCTCATTTTGAAGATTTTGACATTTTCACCTGAAGTGTACAATCGGGCTGAAAATGCATTTAAAGCAATAAAAAGTTAATTTTGGCTCTCACACCTTAACTAAATGTTGTAGACTCAAACTTTTTGCTGTCATTAGTGTATGTTAGCAAAATGAAGATGATTCAAGCATTAATTTCATTGTGCTTTTGCTCATTTTGAAGATTTTGACATTTTCACCTGAAGTGTACAATCAGGGGCTGAAAACGCATTTAAAGCCATAAAAAGTTCATTTTGGCTCTCACACCTAAACTAAATGTTGTAGACTCAAACTTTTTGCTGTCATTAGTATATTTTAGCAAAATGAAGATGATTCAAGCATTAATTTTATTGTGCTTTTGCTCATTTTGAAGATTTTGACATTTTCACCTGAAGTGTACAATCGGGCTGAAAACGCGTTTAAAGCAATAAAAAGTTCCTTTTGCCTCTCACACCTTAACTAAATGTTGTAGACTCAAACTTTTTGCTGTCATTAGTGTATTTTAGCAAAATGAAGATGATTCAAGCATTAATTTCATTGTGCTTTTGCTCATTTTGAAGATTTTGACATTTTCACCTGAAGTGTACAATCGGGCTGAAAATGCGTTTAAAGCAATAAAAAGTTCATTTTGGCTCTCACACCTTAACTAAATGTTGTAGACTCAAACTTGTTGCTGTCATTAGTGTATTTTAGCAAAATGAAGATGATTCAAGCATTAATTTCATTGTGCTTTTGCTCATTTTGAAGATTTTGACATTTTCACCTGAAGTGTACAATCGGGCTGAAAATGCATTTAAAGCCATAAAAAGTTCATTTTGGCTCTCACACCTTAACTAAATGTTGTAGACTCAAACTTTTTGCTGTCATTAGTGTATGTTAGCAAAATGAAGATGATTCAAGCATTAATTTCATTGTAATTTTGCTCATTTTGAAGATTTTGACATTTTCACCTGAAGTGTACAATCAGGCTGAAAATGCATTTAAAGCAATAAAAAGTTCATTTTGGCTCTCACACCTAAACTAAATGTTGTAGACTCAAACTTTTTGCTGTCATTAGTATATTTTAGCAAAATGAAGATGATTCAAGCATTAAATTTATTGTGCTTTTGCTCATTTTGAAGATTTTGACATTTTCACCTGAAGTGTACAATCGGGCTGAAAATGCATTTAAAGCCATAAAAAGTTCATTGTGGCTCTCACACCTTAACTAAATGTTGTAGACTCAAACTTTTTGCTGTCATTAGTGTATGTTAGCAAAATGAAGATGATTCAAGCATTAATTTCATTGTGCTTTTGCTCATTTTTAAGATTTTGACATTTTCACCTGAAGTGTATAATCAGGGGCTGAAAACGCGTTTAAAGCAATAAAAAGTTCATTTTGGCTCTCACACCTTAACTAAATGTTGTAGACTCAAACTTTTTGCTGTCATTAGTGTATTTTAGCAAAATGAAGATGATTCAAGCATTAATTTCATTGTGCTTTTGCTCATTTTGAAGATTTTGACATTTTCACCTGAAGTGTACAATCGGGCTGAAAATGCATTTAAAGCCATAAAAAGTTCATTTTGTCTCTCACACCTTAACTAAATGTTGTAGACTCAAACTTTTTGCTGTCATTAGTGTATGTTAGCAAAATGAAGATTATTCAAGCATTAATTTCATTGTGCTTTTGCTCATTTTGAAGATTTTGACATTTTCACCTGAAGTGTACAATCGGGCTGAAAATGCATTTAAAGCAATAAAAAGTTCATTTTGGCTCTCACACCTTAACTAAATGTTGTAGATTCAAACTTTTTGCTGTCATTAGTGTATTTTAGCAAAATGAAGATGATTCAAGCATTAATTTCATTGTGCTTTTGCTCATTTTGAAGATTTTGACATTTTCACCTGAAGTGTACAATCAGGGGCTGAAAACGCGTTTAAAGCAATAAAAAGTTCATTTTGGCTCTCACACCTTAACTAAATGTTGTAGACTCAAACTTTTTGCTGTCATTAGTATATTTTAGCAAAATGAAGATGATTCAAGCATTAATTTTATTGTGCTTTTGCTCATTTTGAAGATTTTGACATTTTCACCTGAAGTGTACAATCGGGCTGAAAACGCGTTTAAAGCAATAAAAAGTTCCTTTTGCCTCTCACACCTTAACTAAATGTTGTAGACTCAAACTTTTTGCTGTCATTAGTGTATTTTAGCAAAATGAAGATGATTCAAGCATTAATTTCATTGTGCTTTTGCTCATTTTGAAGATTTTGACATTTTCACCTGAAGTGTACAATCGGGCTGAAAATGCGTTTAAAGCAATAAAAAGTTCATTTTGGCTCTCACACCTTAACTAAATGTTGTAGACTCAAACTTGTTGCTGTCATTAGTGTATGTTAGCAAAATGAAGATGATTCAAGCATTAATTTCATTGTGCTTTTGCTCATTTTGAAGATTTTGACATTTTCACCTGAAGTGTACAATCAGGGGCTGAAAACGCGTTTAAAGCCATAAAAAGTTCATTTTGGCTCTCACACCTTAACTAAATGTTGTAGACTCAAACTTGTTGCTGTCATTAGTGTATTTTAGCAAAATGAAGATGATTCAAGCATTAATTTCATTGTGCTTTTGCTCATTTTGAAGATTTTGACATTTTCACCTGAAGTGTACAATCGGGCTGAAAATGCATTTAAAGCCATAAAAAGTTCATTTTGGCTCTCACACCTTAACTAAATGTTGTAGACTCAAACTTTTTGCTGTCATTAGTGTATGTTAGCAAAATGAAGATGATTCAAGCATTAATTTCATTGTAATTTTGCTCATTTTGAAGATTTTGACATTTTCACCTGAAGTGTACAATCAGGCTGAAAATGCATTTAAAGCAATAAAAAGTTCATTTTGGCTCTCACACCTAAACTAAATGTTGTAGACTCAAACTTTTTGCTGTCATTAGTATATTTTAGCAAAATGAAGATGATTCAAGCATTAATTTTATTGTGCTTTTGCTCATTTTGAAGATTTTGACATTTTCACCTGAAGTGTACAATCGGGCTGAAAATGCATTTAAAGCCATAAAAAGTTCATTGTGGCTCTCACACCTTAACTAAATGTTGTAGACTCAAACTTTTTGCTGTCATTAGTGTATGTTAGCAAAATGAAGATGATTCAAGCATTAATTTCATTGTGCTTTTGCTCATTTTTAAGATTTTGACATTTTCACCTGAAGTGTATAATCAGGGGCTGAAAACGCGTTTAAAGCAATAAAAAGTTCATTTTGGCTCTCACACCTTAACTAAATGTTGTAGACTCAAACTTTTTGCTGTCATTAGTGTATTTTAGCAAAATGAAGATGATTCAAGCATTAATTTCATTGTGCTTTTGCTCATTTTGAAGATTTTGACATTTTCACCTGAAGTGTACAATCGGGCTGAAAATGCATTTAAAGCCATAAAAAGTTCATTTTGTCTCTCACACCTTAACTAAATGTTGTAGACTCAAACTTTTTGCTGTCATTAGTGTATGTTAGCAAAATGAAGATTATTCAAGCATTAATTTCATTGTGCTTTTGCTCATTTTGAAGATTTTGACATTTTCACCTGAAGTGTACAATCGGGCTGAAAATGCATTTAAAGCAATAAAAAGTTCATTTTGGCTCTCACACCTTAACTAAATGTTGTAGATTCAAACTTTTTGCTGTCATTAGTGTATTTTAGCAAAATGAAGATGATTCAAGCATTAATTTCATTGTGCTTTTGCTCATTTTGAAGATTTTGACATTTTCACCTGAAGTGTACAATCAGGGGCTGAAAACGCGTTTAAAGCAATAAAAAGTTCATTTTGGCTCTCACACCTTAACTAAATGTTGTAGACTCAAACTTTTTGCTGTCATTAGTATATTTTAGCAAAATGAAGATGATTCAAGCATTAATTTTATTGTGCTTTTGCTCATTTTGAAGATTTTGACATTTTCACCTGAAGTGTACAATCGGGCTGAAAATGCATTTAAAGCCATAAAAAGTTCATTTTGGCTCTCACACCCTAACTAAATGTTGTAGACTCAAACTTTTTGCTGTCATTAGTGTATTTTAGCAAAATGAAGATGATTCAAGCATTAATTTTATTGTGCTTTTGCTCATTTTGAAGATTTTGACATTTTCACCTGAAGTGTACAATCGGGCTGAAAATGCATTTAAAGCCATAAAAAGTTCATTTTGGCTCTCACACCTTAACTAAATGTTGTAGACTCAAACTTTTTGCTGTCATTAGTGTATTTTAGCAAAATGAAGATGATTCAAGCATTAATTTCATTGTGCTTTTGCTCATTTTGAAGATTTTGACATTTTCACCTGAAGTGTACAATCGGGCTGAAAATGCATTTAAAGCCATAAAAAGTTCATTTTGGCTCTCACACCTTAACTAAATGTTGTAGACTCAAACTTTTTGCTGTCATTAGTGTATGTTAGCAAAATGAAGATGATTCAAGCATTAATTTCATTGTGCTTTTGCTCATTTTGAAGATTTTGACATTTTCACCTGAAGTGTACAATCAGGGGCTGAAAACGCCTTTAAAGCAATAAAAAGTTCCTTTTGCCTCTCACACCTTAACTAAATGTTGTAGACTCAAACTTTTTGCTGTCATTAGTGTATTTTAGCAAAATGAAGATGATTCAAGCATTAATTTTATTGTGCTTTTGCTCATTTTGAAGATTTTGACATTTTCACCTGAAGTGTACAATCGGGCTGAAAATGCATTTAAAGCAATAAAAAGTTCATTTTGGCTCTCACACCTTAACTAAATGTTGTAGACTCAAACTTTTTGCTGTCATTAGTGTATGTTAGCAAAATGAAGATGATTCAAGCATTAATTTCATTGTGCTTTTGCTCATTTTGAAGATTTTGACATTTTCACCTGAAGTGTACAATCAGGGGCTGAAAACGCATTTAAAGCCATAAAAAGTTCATTTTGGCTCTCACACCTAAACTAAATGTTGTAGACTCAAACTTTTTGCTGTCATTAGTATATTTTAGCAAAATGAAGATGATTCAAGCATTAATTTTATTGTGCTTTTGCTCATTTTGAAGATTTTGACATTTTCACCTGAAGTGTACAATCGGGCTGAAAACGCGTTTAAAGCAATAAAAAGTTCCTTTTGCCTCTCACACCTTAACTAAATGTTGTAGACTCAAACTTTTTGCTGTCATTAGTGTATTTTAGCAAAATGAAGATGATTCAAGCATTAATTTTATTGTGCTTTTGCTCATTTTGAAGATTTTGACATTTTCACCTGAAGTGTACAATCGGGCTGAAAATGCATTTAAAGCCATAAAAAGTTCATTTTGGCTCTCACACCTAAACTAAATGTTGTAGACTCAAACTTTTTGCTGTCATTAGTATATTTTAGCAAAATGAAGATGATTCAAGCATTAATTTCATTGTGCTTTTGCTCATTTTGAAGATTTTGACATTTTCACCTGAAGTGTACAATCGGGCTGAAAATGCGTTTAAAGCAATAAAAAGTTCATTTTGGCTCTCACACCTTAACTAAATGTTGTAGACTCAAACTTGTTGCTGTCATTAGTGTATGTTAGCAAAATGAAGATGATTCAAGCATTAATTTCATTGTGCTTTTGCTCATTTTGAAGATTTTGACATTTTCACCTGAAGTGTACAATCAGGGGCTGAAAACGCGTTTAAAGCAATAAAAAGTTAATTTTGGCTCTCACACCTTAACTAAATGTTGTAGACTCAAACTTGTTGCTGTCATTAGTGTATTTTAGCAAAATGAAGATGATTCAAGCATTAATTTCATTGTGCTTTTGCTCATTTTGAAGATTTTGACATTTTCACCTGAAGTGTACAATCGGGCTGAAAATGCATTTAAAGCCATAAAAAGTTCATTTTGGCTCTCACACCTTAACTAAATGTTGTAGACTCAAACTTTTTGCTGTCATTAGTGTATGTTAGCAAAATGAAGATGATTCAAGCATTAATTTCATTGTGCTTTTGCTCATTTTGAAGATTTTGACATTTTCACCTGAAGTGTACAATCAGGCTGAAAATGCATTTAAAGCAATAAAAAGTTCATTTTGGCTCTCACACCTAAACTAAATGTTGTAGACTCAAACTTTTTGCTGTCATTAGTATATTTTAGCAAAATGAAGATGATTCAAGCATTAATTTTATTGTGCTTTTGCTCATTTTGAAGATTTTGACATTTTCACCTGAAGTGTACAATCGGGCTGAAAATGCATTTAAAGCCATAAAAAGTTCATTGTGGCTCTCACACCTTAACTAAATGTTGTAGACTCAAACTTTTTGCTGTCATTAGTGTATGTTAGCAAAATGAAGATGATTCAAGCATTAATTTCATTGTGCTTTTGCTCATTTTGAAGATTTTGACATTTTCACCTGAAGTGTATAATCAGGGGCTGAAAACGCGTTTAAAGCAATAAAAAGTTCATTTTGGCTCTCACACCTTAACTAAATGTTGTAGACTCAAACTTTTTGCTGTCATTAGTGTATTTTAGCAAAATGAAGATGATTCAAGCATTAATTGCATTGTGCTTTTGCTCATTTTGAAGATTTTGACATTTTCACCTGAAGTGTACAATCGGGCTGAAAATGCATTTAAAGCCATAAAAAGTTCATTTTGGCTCTCACACCTTAACTAAATGTTGTAGACTCAAACTTTTTGCTGTCATTAGTGTATGTTAGCAAAATGAAGATTATTCAAGCATTAATTTCATTGTGCTTTTGCTCATTTTGAAGATTTTGACATTTTCACCTGAAGTGTACAATCGGGCTGAAAATGCATTTAAAGCAATAAAAAGTTAATTTTGGCTCTCACACCTTAACTAAATGTTGTAGATTCAAACTTTTTGCTGTCATTAGTGTATTTTAGCAAAATGAAGATGATTCAAGCATTAATTTCATTGTGCTTTTGCTCATTTTGAAGATTTTGACATTTTCACCTTAAGTGTACAATCAGGGGCTGAAAACGCGTTTAAAGTAATAAAAAGTTCATTTTGGCTCTCACACCTTAACTAAATGTTGTAGACTCAAACTTTTTGCTGTCATTAGTATATTTTAGCAAAATGAAGATGATTCAAGCATTAATTTTATTGTGCTTTTGCTCATTTTGAAGATTTTGACATTTTCACCTGAAGTGTACAATCGGGCTGAAAATGCATTTAAAGCCATAAAAAGTTCATTTTGGCTCTCACACCTTAACTAAATGTTGTAGATTCAAAGTTTTTGCTGTCATTAGTGTATTTTAGCAAAATGAAGATGATTCAAGCATTAATTTCATTGTGCTTTTGCTCATTTTGAAGATTTTGACATTTTCACCTGAAGTGTACAATCGGGCTGAAAATGCATTTAAAGCCATAAAAAGTTCATTTTGGCTCTCACACCTTAACTAAATGTTGTAGATTCAAACTTTTTGCTGTCATTAGTGTATTTTAGCAAAATGAAGATGATTCAAGCATTAATTTCATTGTGCTTTTGCTCATTTTGAAGATTTTGACATTTTCACCTGAAGTGTACAATTAGGGGCTGAAAACGCGTTTAAAGCAATAAAAAGTTCATTTTGGCTCTCACACCTTAACTAAATGTTGTAGACTCAAACTTTTTGCTATCATTAGTATATTTTAGCAAAATGAAGATGATTCAAGCATTAATTTTATTGTGCTTTTGCTCATTTTGAAGATTTTGACATTTTCACCTGAAGTGTACAATCAGGGGCTGAAAACGCGTTTAAAGCAATAAAAAGTTCATTTTGGCTCTCACACCTTAACTAAATGTTGTAGACTCAAACTTTTTGCTGTCATTAGTATATTTTAGCAAAATGAAGATGATTCAAGCATTAATTTCATTGTGCTTTTGCTCATTTTGAAGATTTTGACATTTTCACCTGAAGTGTACAATCGGGCTGAAAATGCATTTAAAGCCATAAAAAGTTCATTTTGGCTCTCACACCTTAACTAAATGTTGTAGACTCAAACTTTTTGCTGTCATTAGTGTATGTTAGCAAAATGAAGATGATTCAAGCAGTAATTTCATTGTGCTTTTGCTCATTTTGAAGATTTTGACATTTTCACCTGAAGTGTACAATCAGGCAGAAAATGCATTTAAAGCAATAAAAAGTTCATTTTGTTTCTCACACCTAAACTAAATGTTGTAGACTCAAACTGTTTGCTGTCATTAGTATATTTTAGCAAAATGAAGATGATTCAACCATTAATTTTATTGTGCTTTTGCTCATTTTGAAGATTTTGACATTTTCACCTGAAGTGTACAATCGGGCTGAAAATGCATTTAAAGCCATAAAAAGTTCATTTTGGCTCTCACACCTTAACTAAATGTTGTAGACTCAAACTTTTTGCTGTCATTAGTGTATTTTAGCAAAATGAAGATGATTCAAGCATTAATTTCATTGTGCTTTTGCTCATTTTGAAGATTTTGACATTTTCACCTGAAGTGTACAATCGGGCTGAAAATGCATTTAAAGCCATAAAAAGTTCATTTTGGCTCTCACACCTTAACTAAATGTTGTAGACTCAAACTTTTTGCTGTCATTAGTGTATGTTAGCAAAATGAAGATGATTCAAGCAATAATTTCATTGTGCTTTTGCTCATTTTGAAGATTTTGACATTTTCACCTGAAGTGTACAATCAGGGGCTGAAAACGCGTTTAAAGCAATAAAAAGTTCATTTTGGCTCTCACACCTTAACTAAATGTTGTAGACTCAAACTTTTTGCTGTCATTAGTGTATTTTAGCAAAATGAAGATGATTCAAGCATTAATTTCATTGTGCTTTTGCTCATTTTGAAGATTTTGACATTTTCACCTGAAGTGTACAATCGGGCTGAAAATGCATTTAAAGCCATAAAAAGTTCATTTTGGCTCTCACACCTTAACTAAATGTTGTAGACTCAAACTTTTTGCTGTCATTAGTGTATGTTAGCAAAATGAAGATGATTCAAGCATTAATTTCATTGTGCTTTTGCTCATTTTGAAGATTTTGACATTTTCACCTGAAGTGTACAATCAGGGGCTGAAAACACGTTTAAAGCAATAAAAAGTTCATTTTGGCTCTCACACCTTAACTAAATGTTGTAGACTCAAACTTTTTGCTGTCATTAGTGTATGTTAGCAAAATGAAGATGATTCAAGCATTAATTTCATTGTGCTTTTGCTCATGTTGAAGATTTTGACATTTTCACCTGAAGTGTACAATCGGGCTGAAAATGCATTTAAAGCCATAAAAAGTTCATTTTGGCTCTCACACCTTAACTAAATGTTGTAGACTCAAACTGTTTGCTGTCATTAGTGTATGTTAGCAAAATGAAGATGATTCAAGCATAAATTTCATTGTGCTTTTGCTCATTTTGAAGATTTTGACATTTTCACCTGAAGTGTACAATCAGGCTGAAAATGCATTAAAAGCAATAAAAAGTTCATTTTGGCTCTCACACCTTAACTAAATGTTGTAGACTCAAACTTTTTGCTGTCATTAGTATATTTTAGCAAAATGAAGATGATTCAAGCATTAATTTTATTGTGCTTTTGCTCATTTTGAAGATTTTGACATTTTCACCTGAAGTGTACAATCGGGCTGAAAATGCATTTAAAGCAATAAAAAGTTCATTTTGGCTCTCACACCTTAACTAAATGTTGTAGACTCAAACTTTTTGCTGTCATTAGTGTATGTTAGCAAAATGAAGATGATTCAAGCATTAATTTCATTGTGCTTTTGCTCATTTTGAAGATTTTGACATTTTCACTTGAAGTGTACAATCAGGGGCTGAAAACGCGTTTAAAGCAATAAAAAGTTCATTTTGGCTCTCACACCTTAACTAAATGTTGTAGACTCAAACTTTTTGCTGTCATTAGTATATTTTAGCAAAATGAAGATGATTCAAGCATTAATTTCATTGTGCTTTTGCTCATTTTGAAGATTTTGACATTTTCACCTGAAGTGTACAATCGGGCTGAAAATGCATTTAAAGCCATAAAAAGTTCATTTTGGCTCTCACACCTTAACTAAATGTTGTAGACTCAAACTTTTTGCTGTCATTAGTGTATGTTAGCAAAATGAAGATTATTCAAGCATTAATTTCATTGTGCTTTTGCTCATTTTGAAGATTTTGACATTTTCACCTGAAGTGTACAATCGGGCTGAAAATGCATTTAAAGCAATAAAAAGTTCATTTTGGCTCTCACACCTTAACTAAAGGTTGTAGATTCAAACTTTTTGCTGTCATTAGTATATTTTAGCAAAATGAAGATGATTCAAGCATTAATTTTATTGTGCTTTTGCTCATTTTGAAGATTTTGACATTTTCACCTGAAGTGTACAATCGGGCTGAAAATGCATTTAAAGCCATAAAAAGTTCATTTTGGCTCTCACACCTAAACTAAATGTTGTAGACTCAAACTTTTTGCTGTCATTAGTATATTTTAGCAAAATGAAGATGATTCAAGCATTAATTTTATTGTGCTTTTGCTCATTTTGAAGATTTTGACATTTTCACCTGAAGTGTACAATCGGGCTGAAAATGCATTTAAAGCCATAAAAAGTTCATTTTGGCTCTCACACCTTAACTAAATGTTGTAGACTCAAACTTTTTGCTGTCATTAGTGTATGTTAGCAAAATGAAGATGATTCAAGCATTAATTTTATTGTGCTTTTGCTCATTTTGAAGATTTTGACATTTTCACCTGAAGTGTACAATCGGGCTGAAAATGCATTTAAAGCCATAAAAAGTTCATTTTGGCTCTCACACCTTAACTAAATGTTGTAGACTCAAACTTTTTCCTGTCATTAGTGTATGTTAGCAAAATGAAGATGATTCAAGCATTAATTTCATTGTGCTTTTGCTCATTTTGAAGATTTTGACATTTTCACCTGAAGTGTACAATCAGGGGCTGAAAACGCGTTTAAAGCAATAAAAAGTTCATTTTGGCTCTCACACCTTAACTAAATGTTGTAGACTCAAACTTTTTGCTGTCATTAGTGTATTTTAGCAAAATGAAGATGATTCAAGCATTAATTTCATTGTGCTTTTGCTCATTTTGAAGATTTTGACATTTTCACCTGAAGTGTACAATCGGGCTGAAAATGCATTTAAAGCCATAAAAAGTTCATTTTGGCTCTCACACCTTAACTAAATGTTGTAGACTCAAACTTTTTGCTGTCATTAGTGTATGTTAGCAAAATGAAGATGATTCAAGCATTAATTTCATTGTGCTTTTGCTCATTTTGAAGATTTTGACATTTTCACCTGAAGTGTACAATCAGGGGCTGAAAACGTGTTTAAAGCAATAAAAAGTTCATTTTGGCTCTCACACCTTAACTAAATGTTGTAGACTCAATCTTTTTGCTGTCATTAGTGTATTTTAGCAAAATGAAGATGATTCAAGCATTAATTTCATTGTGCTTTTGCTCATTTTGAAGATTTTGACATTTTCACCTGAAGTGTACAATCGGGCTGAAAATGCATTTAAAGCCATAAAAAGTTCATTTTGGCTCTCACACCTTAACTAAATGTTGTAGATTCAAACTTTTTGCTGTCATTAGTGTATTTTAGCAAAATGAAGATGATTCAAGCATTAATTTCATTGTGCTTTTGCTCATTTTGAAGATTTTGACATTTTCACCTGAAGTGTACAATTAGGGGCTGAAAACGCGTTTAAAGCAATAAAAAGTTCATTTTGGCTCTCACACCTTAACTAAATGTTGTAGACTCAAACTGTTTGCTGTCATTAGTGTATGTTAGCAAAATGAAGATGATTCAAGCATAAATTTCATTGTGCTTTTGCTCATTTTGAAGATTTTGACATTTTCACCTGAAGTGTACAATCAGGCTGAAAATGCATTAAAAGCAATAAAAAATTCATTTTGGCTCTCACACCTAAACTAAATGTTGTAGACTCAAACTTTTTGCTGTCATTAGTATATTTTAGCAAAATGAAGATGATTCAAGCATTAATTTTATTGTGCTTTTGCTCATTTTGAAGATTTTGACATTTTCACCTGAAGTGTACAATCGGGCTGAAAATGCATTTAAAGCAATAAAAAGTTCATTTTGGCTCTCACACCTTAACTAAATGTTGTAGACTCAAACTTTTTGCTGTCATTAGTGTATGTTAGCAAAATGAAGATGATTCAAGCATTAATTTCATTGTGCTTTTGCTCATTTTGAAGATTTTGACATTTTCACTTGAAGTGTACAATCAGGGGCTGAAAACGCGTTTAAAGCAATAAAAAGTTCATTTTGGCTCTCACACCTTAACTAAATGTTGTAGACTCAAACTTTTTGCTGTCATTAGTATATTTTAGCAAAATGAAGATGATTCAAGCATTAATTTCATTGTGCTTTTGCTCATTTTGAAGATTTTGACATTTTCACCTGAAGTGTACAATCGGGCTGAAAATGCATTTAAAGCCATAAAAAGTTCATTTTGGCTCTCACACCTTAACTAAATGTTGTAGACTCAAACTTTATGCTGTCATTAGTGTATGTTAGCAAAATGAAGATGATTCAAGCATTAATTTCATTGTGCTTTTGCTCATTTTGAAGATTTTGACATTTTCACCTGAAGTGTACAATCAGGGGCTGAAAACGCGTTTAAAGCAATAAAAAGTTCATTTTGGCTCTCACACCTTAACTAAATGTTGTAGACTCAAACTTTTTGCTGTCATTAGTGTATTTTAGCAAAATGAAGATGATTCAAGCATTAATTTCATTGTGCTTTTGCTCATTTTGAAGATTTTGACATTTTCACCTGAAGTGTACAATCGGGCTGAAAATGCATTTAAAGCCATAAAAAGTTCATTTTGGCTCTCACACCTTAACTAAATGTTGTAGACTCAAACTTTTTGCTGTCATTAGTGTATGTTAGCAAAATGAAGATGATTCAAGCATTAATTTTATTGTGCTTTTGCTCATTTTGAAGATTTTGACATTTTCACCTGAAGTGTACAATCGGGCTGAAAATGCATTTAAAGCCATAAAAAGTTCATTTTGGCTCTCACACCTTAACTAAATGTTGTAGACTCAAACTTTTTGCTGTCATTAGTGTATGTTAGCAAAATGAAGATGATTCAAGCATTAATTTCATTGTGCTTTTGCTCATTTTGAAGATTTTGACATTTTCACCTGAAGTGTACAATCAGGGGCTGAAAACGCGTTTAAAGCAATAAAAAGTTCATTTTGGCTCTCACACCTTAACTAAATGTTGTAGACTCAAACTTTTTGCTGTCATTAGTGTATTTTAGCAAAATGAAGATGATTCAAGCATTAATTTCATTGTGCTTTTGCTCATTTTGAAGATTTTGACATTTTCACCTGAAGTGTACAATCGGGCTGAAAATGCATTTAAAGCCATAAAAAGTTCATTTTGGCTCTCACACCTTAACTAAATGTTGTAGATTCAAACTTTTTGCTGTCATTAGTGTATTTTAGCAAAATGAAGATGATTCAAGCATTAATTTCATTGTGCTTTTGCTCATTTTGAAGATTTTGACATTTTCACCTGAAGTGTACAATTAGGGGCTGAAAACGCGTTTAAAGCAATAAAAAGTTCATTTTGGCTCTCACACCTTAACTAAATGTTGTAGACTCAAACTTTTTGCTGTCATTAGTGTATGTTAGCAAAATGAAGATGATTCAAGCATTAATTTTATTGTGCTTTTGCTCATTTTGAAGATTTTGACATTTTCACCTGAAGTGTACAATCGGGCTGAAAATGCATTTAAAGCCATAAAAAGTTCATTTTGGCTCTCACACCTTAACTAAATGTTGTAGACTCAAACTTTTTGCTGTCATTAGTGTATTTTAGCAAAATGAAGATGATTCAAGCATTAATTTCATTGTGCTTTTGCTCATTTTGAAGATTTTGACATTTTCACCTGAAGTGTACAATCGGGCTGAAAATGCATTTAAAGCCATAAAAAGTTCATTTTGGCTCTCACACCTTAACTAAATGTTGTAGACTCAAACTTTTTGCTGTCATTAGTGTATGTTAGCAAAATGAAGATGATTCAAGCATTAATTTCATTGTGCTTTTGCTCATTTTGAAGATTTTGACATTTTCACCTGAAGTGTACAATCAGGGGCTGAAAACGCGTTTAAAGCAATAAAAAGTTCATTTTGGCTCTCACACCTTAACTAAATGTTGTAGACTCAAACTTTTTGCTGTCATTAGTGTATTTTAGCAAAATGAAGATGATTCAAGCATTAATTTCATTGTGCTTTTGCTCATTTTGAAGATTTTGACATTTTCACCTGAAGTGTACAATCGGGCTGAAAATGCATTTAAAGCCATAAAAAGTTCATTTTGGCTCTCACACCTTAACTAAATGTTGTAGACTCAAACTTTTTGCTGTCATTAGTGTATGTTAGCAAAATGAAGATGATTCAAGCATTAATTTCATTGTGCTTTTGCTCATTTTGAAGATTTTGACATTTTCACCTGAAGTGTACAATCAGGCTGAAAATGCATTTAAAGCAATAAAAAGTTCATTTTGGCTCTCACACCTAAACTAAATGTTGTAGACTCAAACTTTTTGCTGTCATTAGTATATTTTAGCAAAATGAAGATGATTCAAGCATTAATTTTATTGTGCTTTTGCTCATTTTGAAGATTTTGACATTTTCACCTGAAGTGTACAATCGGGCTGAAAATGCATTTAAAGCAATAAAAAGTTCATTTTGGCTCTCACACCTAAACTAAATGTTGTAGACTCAAACTTTTTGCTGTCATTAGTATATTTTAGCAAAATGGAGATGATTCAAGCATTAATTTTATTGTGCTTTTGCTCATTTTGAAGATTTTGACATTTTCACCTGAAGTGTACAATCGGGCTGAAAATGCATTTAAAGCAATAAAAAGTTCATTTTGGCTCTCACACCTTAACTAAATGTTGTAGACTCAAACTTTTTGCTGTCATTAGTATATGTTAGCAAAATGAAGATGATTCAAGCATTAATTTCATTGTGCTTTTGCTCATTTTGAAGATTTTGACATTTTCACTTGAAGTGTACAATCAGGGGCTGAAAACGCGTTTAAAGCAATAAAAAGTTCATTTTGGCTCTCACACCTTAACTAAATGTTGTAGACTCAAACTTTTTGCTGTCATTAGTATATTTTAGCAAAATGAAGATGATTCAAGCATTAATTTCATTGTGCTTTTGCTCATTTTGAAGATTTTGACATTTTCACCTGAAGTGTACAATCGGGCTGAAAATGCATTTAAAGCAATAAAAAGTTAATTTTGGCTCTCACACCTTAACTAAATGTTGTAGACTCAAACTTTTTGCTGTCATTAGTGTATGTTAGCAAAATGAAGATTATTCAAGCATTAATTTCATTGTGCTTTTGCTCATTTTGAAGATTTTGACATTTTCACCTGAAGTGTACAATCAGGGGCTGAAAACGCGTTTAAAGCAATAAAAAGTTCATTTTGGCTCTCACACCTTAACTAAATGTTGTAGACTCAAACTTTTTGCTGTCATTAGTGTATTTTAGCAAAATGAAGATGATTCAAGCATTAATTTCATTGTGCTTTTGCTCATTTTGAAGATTTTGACATTTTCACCTGAAGTGTACAATCGGGCTGAAAATGCATTTAAAGCCATAAAAAGTTCATTTTGGCTCTCACACCTTAACTAAATGTTGTAGACTCAAACTTTTTGCTGTCATTAGTGTATGTTAGCAAAATGAAGATGATTCAAGCATTAATTTCATTGTGCTTTTGCTCATTTTGAAGATTTTGACATTTTCACCTGAAGTGTACAATCAGGGGCTGAAAACGCGTTTAAAGCAATAAAAAGTTCATTTTGGCTCTCACACCTTAACTAAATGTTGTAGACTCAAACTTTTTGCTGTCATTAGTGTATTTTAGCAAAATGAAGATGATTCAAGCATTAATTTCATTGTGCTTTTGCTCATTTTGAAGATTTTGACATTTTCACCTGAAGTGTACAATCGGGCTGAAAATGCATTTAAAGCCATAAAAAGTTCATTTTGGCTCTCACACCTTAACTAAATGTTGTAGATTCAAACTTTTTGCTGTCATTAGTGTATTTTAGCAAAATGAAGATGATTCAAGCATTAATTTCATTGTGCTTTTGCTCATTTTGAAGATTTTGACATTTTCACCTGAAGTGTACAATTAGGGGCTGAAAACGCGTTTAAAGCAATAAAAAGTTCATTTTGGCTCTCACACCTTAACTAAATGTTGTAGACTCAAACTGTTTGCTGTCATTAGTGTATGTTAGCAAAATGAAGATGATTCAAGCATAAATTTCATTGTGCTTTTGCTCATTTTGAAGATTTTGACATTTTCACCTGAAGTGTACAATCAGGCTGAAAATGCATTAAAAGCAATAAAAAATTCATTTTGGCTCTCACACCTAAACTAAATGTTGTAGACTCAAACTTTTTGCTGTCATTAGTATATTTTAGCAAAATGAAGATGATTCAAGCATTAATTTTATTGTGCTTTTGCTCATTTTGAAGATTTTGACATTTTCACCTGAAGTGTACAATCGGGCTGAAAATGCATTTAAAGCAATAAAAAGTTCATTTTGGCTCTCACACCTTAACTAAATGTTGTAGACTCAAACTTTTTGCTGTCATTAGTGTATGTTAGCAAAATGAAGATGATTCAAGCATTAATTTCATTGTGCTTTTGCTCATTTTGAAGATTTTGACATTTTCACTTGAAGTGTACAATCAGGGGCTGAAAACGCGTTTAAAGCAATAAAAAGTTCATTTTGGCTCTCACACCTTAACTAAATGTTGTAGACTCAAACTTTTTGCTGTCATTAGTATATTTTAGCAAAATGAAGATGATTCAAGCATTAATTTCATTGTGCTTTTGCTCATTTTGAAGATTTTGACATTTTCACCTGAAGTGTACAATCGGGCTGAAAATGCATTTAAAGCCATAAAAAGTTCATTTTGGCTCTCACACCTTAACTAAATGTTGTAGACTCAAACTTTATGCTGTCATTAGTGTATGTTAGCAAAATGAAGATGATTCAAGCATTAATTTCATTGTGCTTTTGCTCATTTTGAAGATTTTGACATTTTCACCTGAAGTGTACAATCAGGGGCTGAAAACGCGTTTAAAGCAATAAAAAGTTCATTTTGGCTCTCACACCTTAACTAAATGTTGTAGACTCAAACTTTTTGCTGTCATTAGTGTATTTTAGCAAAATGAAGATGATTCAAGCATTAATTTCATTGTGCTTTTGCTCATTTTGAAGATTTTGACATTTTCACCTGAAGTGTACAATCGGGCTGAAAATGCATTTAAAGCCATAAAAAGTTCATTTTGGCTCTCACACCTTAACTAAATGTTGTAGACTCAAACTTTTTGCTGTCATTAGTGTATGTTAGCAAAATGAAGATGATTCAAGCATTAATTTTATTGTGCTTTTGCTCATTTTGAAGATTTTGACATTTTCACCTGAAGTGTACAATCGGGCTGAAAATGCATTTAAAGCCATAAAAAGTTCATTTTGGCTCTCACACCTTAACTAAATGTTGTAGACTCAAACTTTTTGCTGTCATTAGTGTATGTTAGCAAAATGAAGATGATTCAAGCATTAATTTCATTGTGCTTTTGCTCATTTTGAAGATTTTGACATTTTCACCTGAAGTGTACAATCAGGGGCTGAAAACGCGTTTAAAGCAATAAAAAGTTCATTTTGGCTCTCACACCTTAACTAAATGTTGTAGACTCAAACTTTTTGCTGTCATTAGTGTATGTTAGCAAAATGAAGATGATTCAAGCATTAATTTTATTGTGCTTTTGCTCATTTTGAAGATTTTGACATTTTCACCTGAAGTGTACAATCGGGCTGAAAATGCATTTAAAGCCATAAAAAGTTCATTTTGGCTCTCACACCTTAACTAAATGTTGTAGACTCAAACTTTTTGCTGTCATTAGTGTATTTTAGCAAAATGAAGATGATTCAAGCATTAATTTCATTGTGCTTTTGCTAATTTTGAAGATTTTGACATTTTCACCTGAAGTGTACAATCGGGCTGAAAATGCATTTAAAGCCATAAAAAGTTCATTTTGGCTCTCACACCTTAACTAAATGTTGTAGACTCAAACTTTTTGCTGTCATTAGTGTATGTTAGCAAAATGAAGATGATTCAAGCATTAATTTCATTGTGCTTTTGCTCATTTTGAAGATTTTGACATTTTCACCTGAAGTGTACAATCAGGGGCTGAAAACGCGTTTAAAGCAATAAAAAGTTCATTTTGGCTCTCACACCTTAACTAAATGTTGTAGACTCAAACTTTTTGCTGTCATTAGTGTATTTTAGCAAAATGAAGATGATTCAAGCATTAATTTCATTGTGCTTTTGCTCATTTTGAAGATTTTGACATTTTCACCTGAAGTGTACAATCGGGCTGAAAATGCATTTAAAGCCATAAAAAGTTCATTTTGGCTCTCACACCTTAACTAAATGTTGTAGACTCAAACTTTTTGCTGTCATTAGTGTATGTTAGCAAAATGAAGATGATTCAAGCATTAATTTCATTGTGCTTTTGCTCATTTTGAAGATTTTGACATTTTCACCTGAAGTGTACAATCAGGCTGAAAATGCATTTAAAGCAATAAAAAGTTCATTTTGGCTCTCACACCTAAACTAAATGTTGTAGACTCAAACTTTTTGCTGTCATTAGTATATTTTAGCAAAATGAAGATGATTCAAGCATTAATTTTATTGTGCTTTTGCTCATTTTGAAGATTTTGACATTTTCACCTGAAGTGTACAATCGGGCTGAAAATGCATTTAAAGCAATAAAAAGTTCATTTTGGCTCTCACACCTAAACTAAATGTTGTAGACTCAAACTTTTTGCTGTCATTAGTATATTTTAGCAAAATGGAGATGATTCAAGCATTAATTTTATTGTGCTTTTGCTCATTTTGAAGATTTTGACATTTTCACCTGAAGTGTACAATCGGGCTGAAAATGCATTTAAAGCAATAAAAAGTTCATTTTGGCTCTCACACCTTAACTAAATGTTGTAGACTCAAACTTTTTGCTGTCATTAGTATATGTTAGCAAAATGAAGATGATTCAAGCATTAATTTCATTGTGCTTTTGCTCATTTTGAAGATTTTGACATTTTCACTTGAAGTGTACAATCAGGGGCTGAAAACGCGTTTAAAGCAATAAAAAGTTCATTTTGGCTCTCACACCTTAACTAAATGTTGTAGACTCAAACTTTTTGCTGTCATTAGTATATTTTAGCAAAATGAAGATGATTCAAGCATTAATTTCATTGTGCTTTTGCTCATTTTGAAGATTTTGACATTTTCACCTGAAGTGTACAATCGGGCTGAAAATGCATTTAAAGCAATAAAAAGTTAATTTTGGCTCTCACACCTTAACTAAATGTTGTAGACTCAAACTTTTTGCTGTCATTAGTGTATGTTAGCAAAATGAAGATTATTCAAGCATTAATTTCATTGTGCTTTTGCTCATTTTGAAGATTTTGACATTTTCACCTGAAGTGTACAATCAGGCTGAAAATGCATTTAAAGCAATAAAAAGTTCATTTTGGCTCTCACACCTAAACTAAATGTTGTAGACTCAAACTTTTTGCTGTCATTAGTATATTTTAGCAAAATGAAGATGATTCAAGCATTAATTTTATTGTGCTTTTGCTCATTTTGAAGATTTTGACATTTTCACCTGAAGTGTACAATCGGGCTGAAAATGCATTTAAAGCAATAAAAAGTTCATTTTGGCTCTCACACCTTAACTAAAGGTTGTAGATTCAAACTTTTTGCTGTCATTAGTGTATTTTAGCAAAATGAAGATGATTCAAGCATTAATTTCATTGTGCTTTTGCTCATTTTGAAGATTTTGACATTTTCACCTGAAGTGTACAATTAGGGGCTGAAAACGCGTTTAAAGCAATAAAAAGTTCATTTTGGCTCTCACACCTTAACTAAATGTTGTAGACTCAAACTTTTTGCTGTCATTAGTGTATGTTAGCAAAATGAAGATGATTCAAGCATTAATTTTATTGTGCTTTTGCTCATTTTGAAGATTTTGACATTTTCACCTGAAGTGTACAATCAGGCTGAAAATGCATTTAAAGCAATAAAAGGTTCATTTTGGCTCTCACACCTTAACTAAATGTTGTAGACTCAAACTTTTTGCTGTCATTAGTGTATTTTAGCAAAATGAAGATGATTCAAGCATTAATTTCATTGTGCTTTTGCTCATTTTGAAGATTTTGACATTTTCACCTGAAGTGTACAATCGGGCTGAAAATGCATTTAAAGCCATAAAAAGTTCATTTTGGCTCTCACACCTTAACTAAATGTTGTAGACTCAAACTTTTTGCTGTCATTAGTGTATGTTAGCAAAATGAAGATGATTCAAGCATTAATTTCATTGTGCTTTTGCTCATTTTGAAGATTTTGACATTTTCACCTGAAGTGTACAATCAGGGGCTGAAAACGCGTTTAAAGCAATAAAAAGTTCATTTTGGCTCTCACACCTTAACTAAATGTTGTAGACTCAAACTTTTTGCTGTCATTAGTGTATTTTAGCAAAATGAAGATGATTCAAGCATTAATTTCATTGTGCTTTTGCTCATTTTGAAGATTTTGACATTTTCACCTGAAGTGTACAATCGGGCTGAAATTGCATTTAAAGCCATAAAAAGTTCATTTTGGCTCTCACACCTTAACTAAATGTTGTAGACTCAAACTTTTTGCTGTCATTAGTGTATGTTAGCAAAATGAAGATGATTCAAGCATTAATTTCATTGTGCTTTTGCTCATTTTGAAGATTTTGACATTTTCACCTGAAGTGTACAATCAGGCTGAAAATGCATTTAAAGCAATAAAAAGTTCATTTTGGCTCTCACACCTAAACTAAATGTTGTAGACTCAAACTTTTTGCTGTCATTAGTATATTTTAGCAAAATGAAGATGATTCAAGCATTAATTTTATTGTGCTTTTGCTCATTTTGAAGATTTTGACATTTTCACCTGAAGTGTACAATCGGGCTGAAAATGCATTTAAAGCCATAAAAAGTTCATTTTGGCTCTCACACCTTAACTAAATGTTGTAGACTCAAACTTTTTGCTGTCATTAGTGTATGTTAGCAAAATGAAGATGATTCAAGCATTAATTTCATTGTGCTTTTGCTCATTTTGAAGATTTTGACATTTTCACCTGAAGTGTACAATCAGGGGCTGAAAACGCGTTTAAAGCAATAAAAAGTTCATTTTGGCTCTCACACCTTAACTAAATGTTGTAGACTCAAACTTTTTGCTGTCATTAGTATATTTTAGCAAAATGAAGATGATTCAAGCATTAATTTCATTGTGCTTTTGCTCATTTTGAAGATTTTGACATTTTCACCTGAAGTGTACAATCGGGCTGAAAATGCATTTAAAGCAATAAAAAGTTCATTTTGGCTCTCACACCTTAACTAAATGTTGTAGACTCAAACTTTTTGCTGTCATTAGTGTATGTTAGCAAAATGAAGATGATTCAAGCATTAATTTCATTGTGCTTTTGCTCATTTTGAAGATTTTGACATTTTCACTTGAAGTGTACAATCAGGGGCTGAAAACGCGTTTAAAGCAATAAAAAGTTCATTTTGGCTCTCACACCTTAACTAAATGTTGTAGACTCAAACTTTTTGCTGTCATTAGTATATTTTAGCAAAATGAAGATGATTCAAGCATTAATTTCATTGTGCTTTTGCTCATTTTGAAGATTTTGACATTTTCACCTGAAGTGTACAATCGGGCTGAAAATGCATTTAAAGCCATAAAAAGTTAATTTTGGCTCTCACACCTTAACTAAATGTTGTAGACTCAAACTTTTTGCTGTCATTAGTGTATGTTAGCAAAATGAAGATTATTCAAGCATTAATTTCATTGTGCTTTTGCTCATTTTGAAGATTTTGACATTTTCACCTGAAGTGTACAATCGGGCTAATGCATTTAAAGCAATAAAAGGTTCATTTTGGCTCTCACACCTTAACTAAATGTTGTAGACTCAAACTTTTTGCTGTCATTAGTGTATTTTTAGCAAAATGAAGATGATTCAAGCATTAATTTCATTGTGCTTTTGCTCATTTTGAAGATTTTGACATTTTCACCTGAAGTGTACAATCGGGCTGAAAATGCATTTAAAGCCATAAAAAGTTCATTTTGGCTCTCACACCTTAACTAAATGTTGTAGACTCAAACTTTTTGCTGTCATTAGTGTATGTTAGCAAAATGAAGATGATTCAAGCATTAATTTCATTGTGCTTTTGCTCATTTTGAAGATTTTGACATTTTCACCTGAAGTGTACAATCGGGCTGAAAATGCATTTAAAGCAATAAAAAGTTAATTTTGGCTCTCACACCTTAACTAAATGTTGTAGACTCAAACTTTTTGCTGTCATTAGTGTATTTTAGCAACTTGAAGATGATTCCAGCATTAATTTCATTGTGCTTTTGCTCATTTTGAAGATTTTGACAGTTTCACCTGAAGTGTACAATCAGGGGCTGAAAACGCGTTTAAAGCAATTAAAAGTTCATTTAGGCTCTCACACCTTAACTAAATGTTGTAGACTCAAACTTTTTGCTGTCATTAGTGTATTTTAGCAACTTGAAGATGATTCCAGCATTAATTTCATTGTGCTTTTGCTCATTTTGAAGATTTTGACATTTTCACCTGAAGTGTACAATCGGGCTGAAAATGCATTTAAAGCCATAAAAAGTTCATTTTGGCTCTCACACCTTAACTAAATGTTGTAGACTCAAACTTTTTGCTGTCATTAGTGTATTTTAGCAACTTGAAGATGATTCTAGCATTAATTTCATTGTGCTTTTGCTCATTTTGAAGATTTTGACAGTTTCACCTGAAGTGTACAATCAAGGGCTGAAAACGCGTTTAAAGCCATAAAAAGTTCATTTTGGCTCTCACACCTTAACTAAATGTTGTAGACTCAAACTTTTTGCTGTCATTAGTGTATTTTAGCAAAATGAAGATGATTCAAGCATTAATTTCATTGTGCTTTTGCTCATTTTGAAGATTTTGACATTTTCACCTGAAGTGTACAATCGGGCTGAAAATGCATTTAAAGCCATAAAAAGTTCATTTTGGCTCTCACACCTTAACTAAATGTTGTAGACTCAAACTTTTTGCTGTCATTAGTGTATGTTAGCAAAATGAAGATGATTCAAGCATAAATTTCATTGTGCTTTTGCTCATTTTGAAGATTTTGACATTTTCACCTGAAGTGTACAATCAGGCTGAAAATGCATTTAAAGCAATAAAAAGTTCATTTTAGCTCTCACACCTTAACTAAATGTTGTAGACTCAAAATTTTTGCTGTCATTAGTGTATGTTAGCAAAATGAAGATGATTCAAGCATTAATTTCATTGTGCTTTTGCTCATTTTGAAGATTTTGACATTTTCACCTGAAGTGTACAATCGGGCTGAAAATGCATTTAAAGCCATAAAAAGTTCATTTTGGCTCTCACACCTTAACTAAATGTTGTAGACTCAAACTTTTTGCTGTCATTAGTGTATGTTAGCAAAATGAAGATGATTCAAGCATTAATTTTATTGTGCTTTTGCTCATTTTGAAGATTTTGACATTTTCACCTGAAGTGTACAATCGGGCTGAAAATGCATTTAAAGCCATAAAAAGTTCATTTTGGCTCTCACACCTTAACTAAATGTTGTAGACTCAAACTTTTTGCTGTCATTAGTATATTTTAGCAAAATGAAGATGATTCAAGCATTAATTTCATTGTGCTTTTGCTCATTTTGAAGATTTTGACATTTTCACCTGAAGTGTACAATCAGGGGCTGAAAACGCGTTTAAAGCAATAAAAAGTTCATTTTGGCTCTCACACCTTAACTAAATGTTGTAGACTCAAACTTTTTGCTGTCATGAGTGTATTTTAGCAAAATGAAGATGATTCAAGCATTAATTTCATTGTGCTTTTGCTCATTTTGAAGATTTTGACATTTTCACCTGAAGTGTACAATCGGGCTGAAAATGCATTTAAAGCCATAAAAAGTTCATTTTGGCTCTCACACCTTAACTAAATGTTGTAGACTCAAACTTTTTGCTGTCATTAGTGTATGTTAGCAAAATGAAGATGATTCAAGCATTAATTTCATTGTGCTTTTGCTCATTTTGAAGATTTTGACATTTTCACCTGAAGTGTACAATCAGGCTGAAAATGCATTTAAAGCAATAAAAGGTTCATTTTGGCTCTCACACCTTAACTAAATGTTGTAGACTCAAACTTTTTGCTGTCATTAGTGTATGTTAGCAAAATGAAGATGATTCAAGCATAAATTTCATTGTGCTTTTGCTCATTTTGAAGATTTTGACATTTTCACCTGAAGTGTACAATCAGGCTGAAAATGCATTTAAAGCAATAAAAAGTTCATTTTAGCTCTCACACCTTAACTAAATGTTGTAGACTCAAAATTTTTGCTGTCATTAGTGTATGTTAGCAAAATGAAGATGATTCAAGCATTAATTTCATTGTGCTTTTGCTCATTTTGAAGATTTTGACATTTTCACCTGAAGTGTACAATCGGGCTGAAAATGCATTTAAAGCAATAAAAAGTTCATTTTGGCTCTCACACCTTAACTAAAGGTTGTAGATTCAAACTTTTTGCTGTCATTAGTGTATTTTAGCAAAATGAAGATGATTCAAGCATTAATTTCATTGTGCTTTTGCTCATTTTGAAGATTTTGACATTTTCACCTGAAGTGTACAATCGGGCTGAAAATGCATTTAAAGCAATAAAAAGTTCATTTTGGCTCTCACACCTTAACTAAATGTTGTAGATTCAAACTTTTTGCTGTCATTAGTGTATTTTAGCAAAATGAAGATTATTCAAGCATTAATTTCATTGTGCTTTTGCTCATTTTGAAGATTTTGACATTTTCACCTGAAGTGTACAATCGGGCTGAAAATGCATTTAAAGCAATAAAAAGTTCATTTTGGCTCTCACACCTTAACTAAATGTTGTAGACTCAAACTTTTTGCTGTCATTAGTGTATGTTAGCAAAATGAAGATCATTCAAGCATTAATTTCATTGTGCTTTTGCTCATTTTGAAGATTTTGACATTTTCACCTGAAGTGTACAATCAGGCTGAAAATGCATTTAAAGCAATAAAAAGTTCATTTTGGCTCTCACACCTAAACTAAATGTTGTAGACTCAAACTTTTTGCTGTCATTAGTATATTTTAGCAAAATAAAGATGATTCAAGCATTAATTTTATTGTGCTTTTGCTCATTTTGAAGATTTTGACATTTTCACCTGAAGTGTACAATCAGGCTGAAAATGCATTTAAAGCAATAAAAAATTCTTTTTGGCTCTCACACCTAAACTAAATGTTATAGACTCAAACTTTTTGCTGTCATTAGTATATTTTAGCAAAATGAAGATGATTCAAGCATTAATTTCATTGTGCTTTTGCTCATTTTGAAGATATTTACATTTTCACCTGAAGTGTACAATCGGGCTGAAAATGCATTTAAAGCCATAAAAAGTTCATTTTGGCTCTCACACCTTAACTAAATGTTGTAGACTCAAACTTTTTGCTGTCATTAGTGTATGTTAGCAAAATGAAGATGATTCAAGCATTAATTTCATTGTGCTTTTGCTCATTTTGAAGATTTTGACATTTTCACCTGAAGTGTACAATCGGGCTGAAAATGCATTTAAAGCAATAAAAAGTTAATTTTGGCTCTCACACCTTAACTAAATGTTGTAGACTCAAACTTTTTGCTGTCATTAGTGTATTTTAGCAACTTGAAGATGATTCCAGCATTAATTTCATTGTGCTTTTGCTCATTTTGAAGATTTTGACAGTTTCACCTGAAGTGTACAATCAGGGGCTGAAAACGCGTTTAAAGCAATTAAAAGTTCATTTAGGCTTTCACACCTTAACTAAATGTTGTAGACTCAAACTTTTTGCTGTCATTAGTGTATTTTAGCAACTTGAAGATGATTCCAGCATTAATTTCATTGTGCTTTTGCTCATTTTGAAAATTTTGACATTTTCACCTGAAGTGTACAATCGGGCTGAAAATGCATTTAAAGCCATAAAAAGTTCATTTTGGCTCTCACACCTTAACTAAATGTTGTAGACTCAAACTTTTTGCTGTCATTAGTGTATTTTAGCAACTTGAAGATGATTCCAGCATTAATTTCATTGTGCTTTTGCTCATTTTGAAGATTTTGACAGTTTCACCTGAAGTGTACAATCAGGGGCTGAAAACGCGTTTAAAGCAATTAAAAGTTCATTTAGGCTCTCACACCTTAACTAAATGTTGTAGACTCAAACTTTTTGCTGTCATTAGTGTATTTTAGCAACTTGAAGATGATTCCAGCATTAATTTCATTGTGCTTTTGCTCATTTTGAAAATTTTGACATTTTCACCTGAAGTGTACAATCGGGCTGAAAATGCATTTAAAGCCATAAAAAGTTCATTTTGGCTCTCACACCTTAACTAAATGTTGTAGACTCAAACTTTTTGCTGTCATTAGTGTATTTTAGCAACTTGAAGATGATTCCAGCATTAATTTCATTGTGCTTTTGCTCATTTTGAAGATTTTGACAGTTTCACCTGAAGTGTACAATCAAGGGCTGAAAACGCGTTTAAAGCCATAAAAAGTTCATTTTGGCTCTCACACCTTAACTAAATGTTGTAGACTCAAACTTTTTGCTGTCATTAGTGTATTTTAGCAAAATGAAGATGATTCAAGCATTAATTTCATTGTGCTTTTGCTCATTTTGAAGATTTTGACATTTTCACCTGAAGTGTACAATCGGGCTGAAAATGCATTTAAAGCCATAAAAAGTTCATTTTGGCTCTCACACCTTAACTAAATGTTGTAGACTCAAACTTTTTGCTGTCATTAGTATATTTTAGCAAAATGAAGATGATTCAAGCATTAATTTCATT
Source organism: Leptonotus elevatus (assembly GCF_054856555.1). Taxonomy (NCBI): domain Eukaryota; kingdom Metazoa; phylum Chordata; class Actinopteri; order Syngnathiformes; family Syngnathidae; genus Leptonotus; species Leptonotus elevatus. The sequence goes on along the minus strand of NC_141242.1, from coordinate 36,647 downwards.
GTGCTTTTGCTCATTTTGAAGATTTTGACATTTTCACCTGAAGTGTACAATCAGGGGCTGAAAACGCGTTTAAAGCAATAAAAAGTTCATTTTGGCTCTCACACCTTAACTAAATGTTGTAGACTCAAACTTTTTGCTGTCATTAGTGTATTTTAGCAAAATGAAGATGATTCAAGCATTAATTTCATTGTGCTTTTGCTCATTTTGAAGATTTTGACATTTTCACCTGAAGTGTACAATCGGGCTGAAAATGCATTTAAAGCCATAAAAAGTTCATTTTGGCTCTCACACCTTAACTAAATGTTGTAGACTCAAACTTTTTGCTGTCATTAGTGTATGTTAGCAAAATGAAGATGATTCAAGCATTAATTTCATTGTGCTTTTGCTCATTTTGAAGATTTTGACATTTTCACCTGAAGTGTACAATCGGGCTGAAAATGCATTTAAAGCCATAAAAAGTTCATTTTGGCTCTCACACCTTAACTAAATGTTGTAGACTCAAACTTTTTGCTGTCATTAGTGTATGTTAGCAAAATGAAGATGATTCAAGCATTAATTTCATTGTGCTTTTGCTCATTTTGAAGATTTTGACATTTTCACCTGAAGTGTACAATCAGGCTGAAAATGCATTTAAAGCAATAAAAGGTTCATTTTGGCTCTCACACCTTAACTAAATGTTGTAGACTCAAACTTTTTGCTGTCATTAGTGTATGTTAGCAAAATGAAGATGATTCAAGCATAAATTTCATTGTGCTTTTGCTCATTTTGAAGATTTTGACATTTTCACCTGAAGTGTACAATCAGGCTGAAAATGCATTTAAAGCAATAAAAAGTTCATTTTAGCTCTCACACCTTAACTAAATGTTGTAGACTCAAACTTTTTGCTGTCATTAGTGTATGTTAGCAAAATGAAGATGATTCAAGCATTAATTTCATTGTGCTTTTGCTCATTTTGAAGATTTTGACATTTTCACCTGAAGTGTACAATCGGGCTGAAAATGCATTTAAAGCCATAAAAAGTTCATTTTGGCTCTCACACCTTAACTAAATGTTGTAGACTCAAACTTTTTGCTGTCATTAGTGTATGTTAGCAAAATGAAGATTATTCAAGCATTAATTTCATTGTGCTTTTGCTCATTTTGAAGATTTTGACATTTTCACCTGAAGTGTACAATCGGGCTGAAAATGCATTTAAAGCAATAAAAAGTTCATTTTGGCTCTCACACCTTAACTAAAGGTTGTAGATTCAAACTTTTTGCTGTCATTAGTGTATTTTAGCAAAATGAAGATGATTCAAGCATTAATTTCATTGTGCTTTTGCTCATTTTGAAGATTTTGACATTTTCACCTGAAGTGTACAATTAGGGGCTGAAAACGCGTTTAAAGCAATAAAAAGTTCATTTTGGCTCTCACACCTTAACTAAATGTTGTAGACTCAAACTTTTTGCTGTCATTAGTGTATGTTAGCAAAATGAAGATGATTCAAGCATTAATTTTATTGTGCTTTTGCTCATTTTGAAGATTTTGACATTTTCACCTGAAGTGTACAATCGGGCTGAAAATGCATTTAAAGCAATAAAAAGTTCATTTTGGCTCTCACACCTTAACTAAATGTTGTAGATTCAAACTTTTTGCTGTCATTAGTGTATTTTAGCAAAATGAAGATTATTCAAGCATTAATTTCATTGTGCTTTTGCTCATTTTGAAGATTTTGACATTTTCACCTGAAGTGTACAATCGGGCTGAAAATGCATTTAAAGCAATAAAAAGTTCATTTTGGCTCTCACACCTTAACTAAATGTTGTAGACTCAAACTTTTTGCTGTCATTAGTGTATGTTAGCAAAATGAAGATGATTCAAGCATTAATTTTATTGTGCTTTTGCTCATTTTGAAGATTTTGACATTTTCACCTGAAGTGTACAATCGGGCTGAAAATGCATTTAAAGCCATAAAAAGTTCATTTTGGCTCTCACACCTTAACTAAATGTTGTAGACTCAAACTTTTTGCTGTCATTAGTGTATGTTAGCAAAATGAAGATCATTCAAGCATTAATTTCATTGTGCTTTTGCTCATTTTGAAGATTTTGACATTTTCACCTGAAGTGTACAATCAGGCTGAAAATGCATTTAAAGCAATAAAAAGTTCATTTTGGCTCTCACACCTAAACTAAATGTTGTAGACTCAAACTTTTTGCTGTCATTAGTATATTTTAGCAAAATAAAGATGATTCAAGCATTAATTTTATTGTGCTTTTGCTAATTTTGAAGATTTTGACATTTTCACCTGAAGTGTACAATCGGGCTGAAAATGCATTTAAAGCCATAAAAAGTTCTTTTTGGCTCTCACACCTTAACTAAATGTTGTAGACTCAAACTTTTTGCTGTCATTAGTGTATGTTAGCAAAATGAAGATGATTCAAGCATTAATTTCATTGTGCTTTTGCTCATTTTGAAGATATTTACATTTTCACCTGAAGTGTACAATCGGGCTGAAAATGCATTTAAAGCCATAAAAAGTTCATTTTGGCTCTCACACCTTAACTAAATGTTGTAGACTCAAACTTTTTGCTGTCATTAGTGTATTTTAGCAAAATGAAGATGATTCAAGCATTAATTTCATTGTGCTTTTGCTCATTTTGAAGATTTTGACATTTTCACCTGAAGTGTACAATCGGGCTGAAAATGCATTTAAAGCCATAAAAAGTTCATTTTGGCTCTCACACCTTAACTAAATGTTGTAGACTCAAACTTTTTGCTGTCATTAGTGTATGTTAGCAAAATGAAGATGATTCAAGCATTAATTTCATTGTGCTTTTGCTCATTTTGAAGATTTTGACATTTTCACCTGAAGTGTACAATCGGGCTGAAAATGCATTTAAAGCAATAAAAAGTTAATTTTGGCTCTCACACCTTAACTAAATGTTGTAGACTCAAACTTTTTGCTGTCATTAGTGTATTTTAGCAACTTGAAGATGATTCCAGCATTAATTTCATTGTGCTTTTGCTCATTTTGAAGATTTTGACAGTTTCACCTGAAGTGTACAATCAGGGGCTGAAAACGCGTTTAAAGCAATTAAAAGTTCATTTAGGCTCTCACACCTTAACTAAATGTTGTAGACTCAAACTTTTTGCTGTCATTAGTGTATTTTAGCAACTTGAAGATGATTCCAGCATTAATTTCATTGTGCTTTTGCTCATTTTGAAAATTTTGACATTTTCACCTGAAGTGTACAATCGGGCTGAAAATGCATTTAAAGCCATAAAAAGTTCATTTTGGCTCTCACACCTTAACTAAATGTTGTAGACTCAAACTTTTTGCTGTCATTAGTGTATTTTAGCAACTTGAAGATGATTCCAGCATTAATTTCATTGTGCTTTTGCTCATTTTGAAGATTTTTTACAGTTTCACCTGAAGTGTACAATCAAGGGCTGAAAACGCGTTTAAAGCAATTAAAAGTTATTTTAGGCTCTCACACCTTAACTAAATGTTGTAGACTCAAACTTTTTTCTGTCATTAGTGTATTTTAGCAATCTAAAGATGATTCCAGCATTAATTTCATTGTGCTTTTGCTCATTTTGAAGATTTTGACAGTTTCACCTGAAGTGTACAATCGTGCTGAAAATGCATTTAAAGCAATAAAAAGTTAATCTTGGCTCTCGCACCTAAACCAAACGTTGTGGACTCCTAATTTCTTGCTCTATTTAGTGTATTTTAGCGTTCTGAATGTGTTTCTAGCATGCATTTCATTGTGGACTTGTTCATTTTGAAGATTTGGACCATTTCACCTGAATCAGGGGCTGAAAAAGTATTTTAAGCAATAAAAAGTTCATCTTGGCTCTCACTTTTAAACAAAACAATGTGGACTCCAAATGTTTGCTCAATTTAGTGTATTTTAGCATCCTGAATGTGATTCTAGCATGCATTTCATTGTGTACATTTTAATTTGAAAGATTTGAACAGAATAACCTCAAATAAATAATCAGGAGCTGAAAACACGTTTAAAGCAAAAAATAATAATCTTGGCTCTCACTTCTAAACCAAACAATCTGGACGCCAAAATTATTGCTCTATTTAGTGTAAATTAGCATCCTAAATGTGATTCGAGCATGCATTTAATTGTGCACATGTTCATTTTGAAGATTTGGACCATTTCACCTTAATCAGGGGCTGAAAAAGCATTTAAAGCAATAAAAAGATAATCTGGGCTCTCACAACTAAACCATACATTTTGGACTCCAAATTCTTACTGTTTTTAGTGTATTTTAGCATCCTGAATGTGATTCTAGCATTTATTTCATTGTGAACATGTTCATTTTCAAGATTTAAACAGTTTCACTTGAATCGGGACTGAAAAAGCATTTTAAGCAATACAAAATTAATCTTGGCTCTCACTACTAAATTAAACATTGTGGACTCCAAATTCTTGCTCTATTTAGTGTATTTTAGCAACCTGAATGTGATTCTAGCATGCATTTGATTGTGCACATGTTCATTTTGAAGATTTGGACAGTTTCACCTAAATCATTGGCTGAAAAAGCATTTTAAGCAATACAAAGTTAATCTCAGCTCTCACACCTAAACCAAACGTTGTGGACTCCTAATTTCTTGCTCTATTTAGTGGATTTTAGCATCCTGAATTTGATTCATTACAAGACGGGTACCAGAAATAATCAGCACGTGTGATTAATGTTTGTGGATTTTTTTGCTTTCGATATCATTCAGAAGACGATATCGTTTTTATACGCCCGTTTCCCCATCTCCTGGCCAGTATGAGAAATGTTTGTAGTGACAACTTCCGGCAAACCAAAACAAAAATATGGGCCGTTTTTCGATGTGTCTCTGGCCATATCCTATTTTCATTTCTGAAATAAAAATTGAAAATCAAACTGTTATTGGACTTTCCCTTACCCGTCCCAGACATCCAAACGATAAAACCAAGCTGTATTTCAATCTATTGTAAAACGAAAATCAAATAACGAGTAATTTTTCTATTTTTAATATCTGTTTCCAAACGTAATATCCAATGACCAAAAATGACACGGACCAATAATCATGTATTAAAAATTAAAAATAATATTGTTTGTAAAAAAAAATACAATGAAAAAATAATCAGAAACTAAACCATCGTTTCAAGCTATGCTGACGTGTCTCATTCACTGACCCGGAAGTTTTTCATTCGATTTGCTTGCGCGGCTCCAAGCCTCCCCGTTCACTTCCATTCATTAGGGACCGGAAGTAGCTTGGGTAGCTTAGTGACGTAAATGCGTGCGTGACACGGCGTTCTTCCGGTACAACGTGTGTTGACCAACGCGAAGCCTTTTTCTCTTGGTTTTCTGCAGAGCAGTCCCAGCTCCCTTTTGCCCGGTCTACACCAACTCTCCTACGGCGACACGTAAACCTCGAAACCGCTGGACATGGCATCTGTTTCGGCTCCTGCTCAGACAGCCTCCGCTCCCTCTGCTGGGCTCCAGAGAGGGATAGTTAAGATGGTAAGAGCCCCCCTCATGTGTGGGCGCTAGTTAGCCGGCTAGCTTCAGCGACTTTGATGCAGTGGATTCGCATTCAGGATTCAGCTGCTATATCAGGGTATTAATGTGTATTAAACGCAGGTGTTGTCAGTGTGTTATCCCAATTGTGCTGGAGCCAGCAGCTAATATTGGCTCACTGCTAACGAGATGCTGCCAAATGACGTATGGATCACGCGTCAAGTGATTTTCAACTTGCGAACGCGCGACGTGGCGAGTGACGGGCAACTTGTGCAGACGCTGTGGGGGATTTTCAAAGCGGAAAGCGAACTTGTTGCGAACTCGTAGCTCAAACCGCGACATATGTGAGGTTTCGCAGCTAACTGGTGTGGGTATGGTGTTTTTTGTTTTTTTGCAGTGTACGGGTGATAGGGGTGAACTTTGAATTTTTTTGAATGTTTGCTTGTTTCTAAAAAGGCAAGGGGTTCGCTTTTCTATACTGCTGTTCCGATATTCATCGGGGAGCACTACTTGGTCCGTAATACGTATCCCCCCCCCCCCCAACTGACACGTAGCTAGTGTATTCAAGCCACCATCACCATCATGCACTTACCGATACATGTGTTTGTTTGTTTTTTTGCTGCTAAAAAGCCATGCGGCTCACATGATCATAAGCATTTTGTCGGATGGTGTAATTTTTTTTTAATATAGTGATTTATTGTAGTTGTTATCTCCCTCCTTCTTAGATCAACAGCTCAGAACAAAACTGAAATTGCACAGATCCACGCAAATGCCGTGGTTGTCAAAAGCCAACATCTCCCTTGGGCTAAATGTCGCCATAGCATAAGGCAGAAATTGACAGTTCCATATCCGCCGTCTCTTCTCACTCTTATTATTATTATTATTATTATTATTATTATTATTATCATCATCATCATCACCAAAACTATTCTCATGGTGGTTACTGCGTTGGTGTTTTTCTCCAGGTGCTGTCGGGTTGCGCCATCATTGTGCGAGGCCAGCCTCGCGGCGGCCCTCCTCCGGAGCGCCAGATCAACCTCAGCAACATTCGAGCGGGCGCTATGGCCCGGCGAGCCGCCCAGAGCCAGCCTGACACCAAGGACACCCCTGACGAGGTGTGTTGCGTGTTTGTTTGTTTACATGTGTGTTGAGGTAACGCTCATATTCAAGGCGTGGCGGCTATTGTTTCCGGGAGGAATTTGAGCCGCCTGCTTGTCTTTTCATGTAATTGCTGTAACCAACATTGGTTGACTTCCAAATTGTTGTAAAACCTTTATTGTTCTTCACAGGCATGTGACATTTTAACATTCTGTTAAAGAGAAGTTAATCACTGGGAAGTTAATCAACAAAGGGAAAATGAAGCAAACAAGGAAAATAAAGTTAGGCAGCTGTCAATAAAACTCATGTCAAGTAAAAACTACTTTAATAATAAATGCAAAGTTCAAACACTATGTAATTAAACTTAAGACACATCACTGTACAATAAAGCTAAGTGACTGTTTATTAAACTGAATTCAAACCACTGTAAACTAGGGCTGCAGCTATCGAATATTTTGGCTTTTGGACATCATACTAACAATTCTATCAAATAAACGCCTGTTTGGATAAAAAAAAAAACGCTTGAGAACAATTATGAATACACAAGAGAAACAGCATGTTTGAGCCAGCCTGGTCCAAAATGGATCAGTAGGAACTGCAACTGTGTCAGGCTGTCAGCAAGCATGTAGTCACTTTCACCCATTAACTAATTTTCTCCCCAAAACGTATAAATACGGTATATTTTAAATGTTTTAAGTGTCCCAATGACGCATTTATGCGTTTTTTAATGCTGGAGCATACAGAAGGCTTTGATGCAGCCTCTGAACGGCAAAGAACGGTTGAAGAAATTGTATTTATTACACAAACGGCCAGCAGATGGCAGCAGAGCATAGCAAATGAACCAGGACCATGTTGAAAAAAACCTAAATTATCAGAATTCGAAATAGATTTGTGAATAATGATGAAACTTGGCTATATTCTAATGCTAATAGCTGCAAAACGGAAACTGATAGAAATGTACTTTTTTCCCTAATGAAATAAGAGACTCTAATCTTTCTTTTGTCAATTTGGCGTTCTTGTAGCAATAGAACACAATATTCTGTGGGCCTTGCAAAATCAGTCAAAATCCAATAAAACAGCCGGGAGTGAAGGGGGTTGCTTCAGTCAAAATGACTGGGAGTGAATGAGTTAAAGTGCCTTTGAAAAGTATGGATCCTACCAGCTTCTATGGGGGCACTTGCTTAGCGACTAGGAACACCCACGACCTCCCAGTCTCAGGGCGGACACTCTACCACTAGCCAATGATTTGTTAGCAATTGAACATGATTTCAGGATGTAATGTTGATGAATAATCTCTGGAAAACCCGCAAAATAGTGACCCAAAATAAATCCCGTAATCTATGAATGTAGGACCCAAATACAAGTCTGCGGTATAGGGAATCCACAATAAGTAAACCATGAAGTAGCAAGGGACCACTGTAAGTGTGTTCCCTAGTTTCTCGCGGGTGTTACGTTGCAAAAACTAACCGCAAAAATGGAAATCCACGTTAATTTAATTTTTTTTTCTATTTTCCTTTAATTATATGTTTTTTCGTTTTTGTATGATTTTTTGTTTATTATGAATCCTTTTCTATTCATCGTGTTGTTTTTGCATTATCATTTTTTCCATTAAAAGTATATATATATTTTTTTTTTACTTTGTACTTAATTTACAACACAGTATACGTATTTTGGTTCATAATATATTTTTTACATGTATTATATATGTTTTAAGGCTAACACCTCACCACACGCTATACATGCACGTTTCTTGATCGGCGTTAACATTTTCTCAGATGCTAATATATCTCTTATTTAAACACAGTAGGCCTATACACTCTGTGTTCAAACCTTTGTAGATTTTAAAATAATAATAATAACAATAATATATAAGTTAATTAAGATCCAAAACATTTATTTGAGAAACAAAAATATAACGGCGATCGATCCATTTTTTCCAGCCGGTATGTTTTCCTAAAAAAAATAAAAATAAAAATAGTAATAAAAAAAAACCACACACACAACAACAACAAAACTGCGGTTAATAATAATAATAATAATGCATCAGATTTATATAGCGCTTTTCTAGACACTCAAATACTTCACAAAATAATGGATACATCATTCATGCACTCACATTCACACTGGTGGCGGTAAGCTACTTAAGTAGCTACAGCTGCCCTGGGGCAGGCTGACGGAAGCGTGGCTGCCAGTGTACGCCTACGACTCCTCTGACCACCACCAAACATTCGCACCTAGAAGTTAGAAATTACTTGCGCACACAATTGTTGTAATATGAACAAGCTGGAAATAGAAACAAATCGGCGGAGCGGATTCGCAATGCACACGCACGCATGCGGTGTAATCTAGGGGTGAGCCATGGGCCGTGGCGGACGCACGAGCGTTCCAGGGCATGAAATTGGGAAACTGTCGGGCTTCTATTTCCAGGTTGCGAAGGTGACGGGCAAGGTTGGAACGCAACGGACCATACACTGTTGGAAAGCTCTCGTTGACACGAATCGGAGGATGCCCGTATGTCCTCGGTAGGACGTAGGGCTGGGGGCGATACGGCCGACTAAAGACCTCCAGGACACCGAGGATTTTCAAACAGTTAACCTGCCGGCGGTGGTTCCCATCCCGAGTAAAAATCTGTAGTTTGTTGGCCCTTTATCTCTTAATTTTAATGATGAAGATAAGAGGCAGGACACGTAAACTCATTTTAACCGGGACCGCATCGCCCCAGTGCCCCGAAATTCCACTCTAGCGTAGTGGCCGGCGGGGGTCTGCGTGAACCATGGGGCGGGTGGCAGGCAGCGCGTTGAGCCATCTGATGGCGGCAACGATCGGCCTGTTCATTACACTGTAAAAAAACAACAACAAAAAAAACAAACACAGAACACGCTGTAACAAAAAAAGCACGCTGTAAATAATCCGCGAAAGATGAACCCGCGAGAAACGAGGGAACACAGTATTTCAGATTGTACTGAGTAGTAGAAGACCACCTTATGTTGCACAGAGTTTAATTTGCTAGTCATCGTTGTAATCCCCCCCCCCCCCCCCCCATGCCCCCAGCCGTGGGCCTATCAAGCCAGAGAGTTCCTGCGCAAGAAGCTCATTGGCAAAGAGGTGTGCTTCACTGTTGAGATCAAGACCCCATTGGGCCGCGAGTACGGCATGGTCCACCTGGGAAAAGGTCAGTATGTCCGCTGGCTGTGGCAAAACCAGGTAGTACTGGACTGGTTACTCAAAATAGTGCCTGCCCGGGTGATGTAAAATAGTCGCTCATTGGTCTGCTAGCTTTGTAATGTTATGATACATGGCTAGAAATGAGCACAATAAGCACACATGTTAACATTAGCCTAGCATAGACATGTTGCACTTTGTAAAATCTTTGAAAAAACCTTAACCCTACCGTAACCTGTTTTTATTTTTATTTTGTTCACGTTCTCTCTTGTATTTTTATATTTTCCAATACAGTGCTAGTTTTCTTAAGTACCTATGAAAATGTTGTGTTTTTGGATTGGCCGAAACGGATCATGGCATTTTGATTGATTGCTATAGGGGAATTTTTTTTTTCCCTTTCCTTGCGCAGACACAACAGGCGAGAACATCGCTGAGTCGCTGGTGAACGAGGGCCTTGCCACGGTGCGACGGGAAGGAATCAGAGGCAACAAGTAAGGCGTTTCTCCTACTTTAAAACCTGGCATTTAGTATCGAGCTGGTAAAAGAGAGCCTATGGTGTACAGTGTTTCCCACAGATTTGAAATCTGCTTGGGCGGGTGGCCTCCGGTGGGAGGGGCAAAAAAATTATTGTCATTTTACACTTCATATCTTGCACTGACAGTTTGCTTTGTTTTTTCTAATTCTCACGCACACGCACACACACACACACAGTCTACGCAGAGCTACTGGTGGCTAACTGAAACAAGTGCACCATACATACTTGGCGCATGCATGCTAAAAACAAATGGTAGCATGCATGTTAAAATCAAACGGTAGCAAGCATCCTACCATGTGTTTTAAAATGGCAACTGAAGTAAAATAGTGAGTTCAGTCGTACTTTATAATTCTACTATTTAACTCACGGTACTCGGGTTATTCGTTGCCGCACACTTTAACAAAACCCATTCACATACTGTGGCTTAACTCGTCCGGCTGGCGCGGCCTCCCAGTTTGTTTTGTTGGATCGCTCCAATGCTTCTTGCCACTTGGAACACAAAGCTTCAATTCGTTGGATCCTCCCGGAATGATGGCAAGCCCCGACGTTTTCTTGCTTCCTCCCCTTCCGAACCGTGGATTCATTGATGTGGAATTATCTTGAGGCTGCTCTATTCCCATATACAATCGCGTAACTGATAGCTTGTAGTTTTAAATTGTGCCTTGTAAGTATGTCTCGACTTTAAGCTGATGCCATTTACGGAGTTCCGCCAGAGTTCGAGTCGTCTCCGCGGATAGCGCCCGGTCGCTACACATCGCCAAATGGGTGGGGTCTAAACGGGGTAAACAAACTGAAGTACAAGAGATAGGAGGTCACACTGCAGTCGGGCGTTTCATTTGATCTCTTTTTATTCACTTTCTCGTTCCATCTCCACATTCGAATACGTACAGCGACAACTCTCTTCTGCCTTCGCGCCGCCACCCACGTCCCCCCGCAGTCTCCCCGCAGTCCAACACAGGCCAGCAGCCAACCGAGAACGAGCGTGAACTAGTCCACCAATCAAAAACGTGTGTTGGAGCAGCAACATTTGCCCTGAAGCTTGGCTGGAAGGAAAACGTCTCCGGAACTTGGCGCACACATAAGCAGGGTTGGGAGGGTTACTTTTGAAATGTAATTCATTACAAGTTACCTGCTAAGTAATATAACTGGATTACTTTTGGATTACTCCAATACCAAGTATGCTCATGAAGACAAAATAAAAATAAATATCACCACAATCTATATTCTATACAATGTGCCCCTGCTATTTGCGGGGTTATAGGGACCCGGGCAGCCTACAAATAGCAAAAATCCTTGTGTAAATAAAAAGCATGTAAGCTATTAATTAATTGATTGATTGAAGGCCATATGCTGTTTTCGAACTGTCACTGAAAGCAACCACACACAGATAGATAGATAGTCATCCAATGAGGATGACGATGTGTGACATCAACTGCAAAATTAACTTTATCCCAGTCACAAGTTGAGCCGTGTATATATTGTGTATGATGTTTGAATAGTGAATTGGTGGGAGGAAGATTTGTTTGGAAGGTGTAACTCACATTATAGTTGTAGGCTAGCGGGCTAGCTAGCAAGAAGCTACAGCGCGTAGCATGCCGCTGGACTCTGAGCTCCAGTGAATACCGGTTGTCATTTCCTCCTCCCGCCCGTAAATCTTTTTCAAACTGCCCGCGTGTGGAGGACACGACTAGTCAGTTCGTTCCCACCTCTCCGGCATGTAGCAACGGTCCCACTTGCGCGGGCGTGCACGCGGTCTCTCTCGCTCTCTCGCACTGTCTCTTTCGAACTCTCTCTCATTCGTAGAAATTATAATCCCCATTTTTAATAAATGTACCTGTAATCTGATTATATGTTTTTTCCTGTAACTAATGGAATGCAGTTAAAAAAAAATATTGTGCAATCTGATACATGTATTCCGTTACTCCCCAAGCCTGCACATAAGACAAATTTAAGTGTGCCTTATAGTTTTAAACTACGTCATATTTTCTTGAAAACCTTTTGGGCGGCGGCCAGTTTATTCGGGCGGTGCGCCCAAGTAACATGGTGTGAGAATGGCTGGGTGTATTTCAGGACGTTGCATAACTACGAACGACACTGGCTTCTCTGGTTTGTAATTAGTGTGTGCCAGTGGCTGGCAGGCAACAGTGGCATGTCGTGCACTTGTGTGTCATAAAAACATCAGTCATCAAATGCTGCCTTTGCAAGAAAACCATGTGAAGTTGAGACTAAGGATAGTTCTGTCAGTGTCCACAGCACTGCCCTGCATTTAAAAGCGGATTGGTCCACCAGAGAGCTTTAGTCACATGACCTCTCTGACCAAACACACAAAAACACTATTTAGTTTCCCCCCAGTGGCTCCATTAACCATTATCCAGTGTGACTTTGTCCACTGATGGTTATGAGAGGATAATGAAGATTATGATGATGGCGTGGACAGTGGAGGCCAACGTGTGTTCACCAGCCGACTGCCATTTTCTGTGGATATGGTCACTGGTCATTTTGGATTTTGGAGCACTCGGGCATGTGAATGGTCCATTTTGACCATCGTGACACGTCATTATCAGGCAACATATTAGGCTCCAAGTATGTTGCAGTGCAATTAAGTTCAAGCCAACCTTTTTCATTGGTACTGTTCCATGTAAACGACAGGAAATGGGGCGCAGCAAATTGTGTGTTTAGTATTCGGTGTCGGGAACTTTACTTATAAAAAAAACTTACTCATTACTTGCTTTAAAAAGTAATTAGTTATTAATTGAATTACTTCATAATAAAAGTAACTCATTACCAGGCAAAGTAACTATTTTCAGTACTTAATTTTTTTAATATCAACCATTTGGATTTTTAATTTTTTTTCAATATATTATTATTATTACTATTATTATTACATTTTTGTACAAGGAATTCAAATTACGTCCAGGCTATATAGTGTGTTTTCATTTATTTATGTGAGTATTTCTGTAACAAAAATGCCTTGCTCCATAATTTGACACATAATACAATAATAATATTATAATAATAAAAAAATTGTCATCTTCATGTAATTTGTAGACAGTCCTAGCCCAGGCAAATTTTATGATAGTTGCGGGCTAAAATAATCAATAATGGATAAAATAAATTACCAATGCTATTAAAACCTTGCTTAATGCTATCATGGCCAAAATCATAGCTATAACTACTACTATATTTACTCCTCAGAATCATCATCTTCCACTTGATCTCTCTGAAAAACATACACTTTTGTACACTTTCAAATTGAGAGTATGGTGATATCTTCACTTTATAATTCTACACATATAAAGACGTGTTTAATGATTGATTTACGTCAGAAAACTGCCCAACTCTAGGCTTAACATGCATCATTCACATACAAATGCCACTCCATCGCCTCCATGAGTGTGAAAAATAAATATGCCAAGCCTTAAGGTACAGAAGGAAAAAGGACGCCACGTCCGTCACGTCGTGACACGCTTCCTGCGGCACCTCCAAAATTAAAGTCACTCTACATTTCAGCTGTCAAGACACTTTTATTGTGACGAGGTCCAACAACAACAGTGCCTCTAACTGTGTGCAAATGCCATTTTCAGAGCTAGTCATCGCACAATGTCTTGTAAGCTTACTTTGAGCCTAGAATCTAATAAATAAATGCAATAACGCAACGCATTTCTCATACAATAACGATAACGGCGTTTCAAATATGGGGATTAGTTAGATTAGTCAGTTTATGAAAAAAAAAACGCAGTTAGTTTAAACGCCGTTATTCCCAGCACTAGTATTTGCACCTGTTTTTTCTTATAAATGTTTCCATGTTGCATTTCTATTGCATTTTGTACATGTACTATGGCTAAAAAATATATCGTGATAGAAGTATTTCATATCAGTCGTTAGTGCTAATTTATTTTTAACCCATTTAAAATTTATGAATTTTATATGTATATAAATGTATGCCTTTATAGTAATTGATACATGACTAATGACTGACATGAGACTTTGTTCTTCCAGTCTGGACCAGGTCAGACTGTGCGAGATGGAGGACCAGGCCAAAGCGTCCAGAAAGGGCATGTGGAGCGAAGGCGGCGGAGCACACACCATCCGCGACCTCAAGTACACCATCGACAACCCGCGCAACTTCGTGGACTCCCTGCACCAGAAGCCCGTCAACGGTATGCAACAGCAGCACCCCGTATGACTCGGGATATCCAGGAATTGGGGTGGGGCTTCATGTAATGGCGCCCGACTGAGCAACCTTCAGAGGTGTAATGTGGCGCTCAGTGCTGTTAACAGCCGCTCAGCTCATTTCACCAGCCACCTAATGAGAAAGAAAAAAGCCTCTTCATTGCCCCCCCTCCCCCAAAGCAAAGATGGTGCTCCACACGTTTAAGTGCCGTTGAAGAGCGAATTGACTTTCACACAGGTGATTCTCATCTTGTCAGCTTTTTAATGCATGCAAACATAAGGCCTTATTTACTTGTTGGCTTTTTAATCATTACTTTTCTTTCTCAATCTTCAGTATTTTGTTTAATGCATTCAACAATTGAAAATAATTTTTTTTTACTTTATAAAAATATTTTGTATAAAGTATTTATTTATATATATTTATATATATATATATATATATATATATATATTTTATTTTTTTTTTTTTTTTTTTTGGTATATTCCACGAGTGGGAACCTACGGACAATCATAACCTAATATATTCAAAATTGTCTTGATGGATTTTTTAAATACTTTTCAAATCAAAATTACATACAAAATATACATAGTATATTTTTTTCTCTGATTTCTATTTTATCTATTTTGAATAACGATATTCTTTTTTTTTTTTTTTTCATACAATGCATTAAATAAAACGTGTAAAGACAGTTTGTAACCCTGCCGCTGTCGTCCCCCGTCAGCGATCATCGAGCATGTACGTGATGGCAGTGTCGTGCGTGCCCTGCTGCTGCCCGACTACTATCTGGTCACTGTCATGCTGTCTGGAGTCAAGGTAACCTCATCCCAGTGCATTTCATTGACAAAAAAAACAAAACAATTTATAATCTGAGGCATTTTATGGGGCAATATATATAAAGAGACAATAAAAGAGCAACTGCACACCTGTGTGGATTGTTTTCCTCTATTTTTTCCGCCGCCGTGTCAGATCTGTTCACATCAATAAATTTTTTTGCTAATATATGACTACTCGAGATAATCTCGCTCATCTGCCACTAGAAGATATGTTACTTACGAGGGTTGTTGTTTGTATCCCGATAAGGTGATATCCAAAGGAGATGAGTGCTCAAAAAGATTGCCATAGCAAATATAAGACACATGCACAAAGATTATTATGATAATTATTATTACGAAGATGATGATGATTATTGTTTTCCACAGTGTCCCACGTTTAAGCGGGAAGCAGACGGCACGGAGTCGCCGGAGCCCTTTGCCGCTGAAGCCAAGTTCTTCACAGAGTCGCGGCTGCTGCAGCGCGATGTGCAAATCATCCTGGAGAGTTGCCCCAACCAAGTCATCCTTGGAACCATCTTGCACCCGGTTAGAGATGAGAGGGTTAGCCCTAACCCTAACCCACTCTGGTGGTGGTGCCAACATGGATGGATATCCAGTCACATTCATTCTAGTGTCTCTTTTGTTTTGGATCCCCCCCCAGAATGGCAACATCACTGAATTACTGCTGAAGGAAGGTTTTGCCCGTTGTGTGGACTGGTCCATGGCCGTCTATACGCAGGGTGCTGAAAAACTCAGAGCTGCTGAACGGTACTAAAAACACTTCTTTTTTTTTTAAAGCATCACTAAGGAATTTTCAGTTTACGTTGATTATGGCAGCGACATATGGACAAAAGTGGTAATGTTATGCCTGAAGGAAGACCACATCTCCCATGAGAACAAGTGCATCGTGTTTTTGAGCTCACGCCAGCGAGCGAAAGACGGGCCAATGTTGATCCTTGAATATTCTTTTATCCGGGTAGCTTTCCTTTTTTCTTTTTTCTTTTCTCAGACAAAACTTTTCAGTTGTTTTGCAGCTTCTGCCAGGAAAGCAGTAATCGCACATCGACATTCAAATTGACTTCCGTCTTTGTAACGAATGGGGAAAGGGGGGAGTACATATGCCATCAAGCAGTCAGCACATTTGTCGTATTTTTGTCTGGCAGTCTTCCTAGTTGCTTAGTGCCAGTAAAAATGACACAGACGCCCTCAGGCCAAAGGTACCATACAACTAGTTTTAAGTCGATGTATCATCAAAAGAGTTACGAAAATATTTGATTAAGGTTGGAAAGTTCCGATGTGCTACTTTAAGGCACACTGTGATAGATTCTCAAGGTGTATTTTAGGAGTGATGTTAAGTGACCTAAAAACCAGTCAAGTCCACTGCTTACATGCTTTTTTTTTGTGTCCAGTTCTGCTAAGGAGCGTAAAGTGCGCATCTGGAAGGATTACGTGGCGCCCACAGCCAATTTGGACCAGAAGGACAGACAATTTGTGGCCAAGGTGAGGCGTTTAGAATTTCGTCACTGTCAGCTGGAAACCTTGCATCTCCAACCTCGCTACTTTTCAGGAAATCAAACAAGCACCCTCTTGCTTGAGTTGACAAATGCGACATTGTTAAAGTTGCTATTACACCTTATGGGCTCTGCACAAGGGAGGCAACGTCACACGCTCTCAATTCATTTCTTATGAAAGCAGAGCGACAAGGCGAAAATCGCCTTCTCCCCTCCCCCTCGGCGACACGCAACATTCGTGCATGTGAAAATTTGCGCTCGTACACGTTGACGTGCACGATAATAGAAAGTTGAAACGTGTTCAACTTTTGTCGCTGTCGCCGGCTTCAACCAATCAGCAAAGGTTTCATTGATGAGCCAATGAACGCAGGGCATGCTACACAGTGGGCTATCCAGCAAAATGGATGAGATCATTTTAGCAGTGTCCGACTATCATTTTGTAATACTTCACGCAATCATTTCCGTGACGATTAAATAATAACAGGAAATGGATAGATCTTCATACTGGAATTGCGTACTGTAGTGAAACTTCTCTGTTTACAATGAAAGCATTTAGATACCCTCCAATTTTAATAGACAATCAAATCTGTTATAACAAGAGAGCGACCTATGTTGCTGCCATCGCCGCGGCTGCTTATCGCGTTCCGTGTGTTGAGACCTGGGAGGCGATTCGATGTCGCTTGTCGCCTCCCAAATGTCGAGCCCATTATTCTGCTATATTATAGTGTTGTGCACCAACATCATCACAACACTTCCCTATAAGTTCAGTCACTAATTTACTACCTTGTCTGCACTCACGCTGAGCCCCCGACAAGCGAAAAAGCCTTAATACTAACAAAAGCTAACGACTGTGGTAACGTCATCTTCACAAACGCTATTTCAAAGGTTTGAGAGTGTGTGATGAGTGGTGCAATAAAACAAAAAACAAAACAAAATGCTCACTATATAGTTTAATGGATGGTGATTAATCTGCACACAAATTTCCGTTGGTGGCTGAGGTGCTTCCTTCTGCAACTTGGCACTACCGCGGCGATAGATTTTGAATAAAAGAAGGTCACAAAAAATTATCTACCAAACTTTTTTTGCTCGTTTTTGTTGACAGGTTTTCTTTCAATCTCGAGGTTACATAATTCTAACGCGGTGTCAAGAAGAGGAAGTTAAAAAGTTAAAGTACCACTGATTGTCACACCCAACTAAGTGGGGCGAAATTCGTTCTCTGCATTTATTTGACCCATCCCCTGAGGGAGCGGTGAGCAGCAGCAGGAGCCGCGCTCGGGAATCATTTGGTGATCTAACCCCCTAATGCTCAGTGTCAAGGAGGGAGGCAAATGGGTCCCATTTTTATAGTCTTTGGTATGACCCGGCCAGGGATTGAACCCACGACCTCCCAGTCTCAGGGCGGACACTCTACCACTAGTCCACTGAGCTTGTCTATATAGCAGTGTTATGCTCTCAAGCTATTTTCAATAAAAAAAACAAATACAAATAACAAAACGTGTGGGGAATTACCATTACTATCTGTCAAAAACAAAATAGAATATTTTTTCCACCTGACAGTGATGATATGCATCAGAATTTTCTTACAAGTTTTGTAGATTATTATTATAACAATGGGGTATATGCCACGGAGGAGGCGAGACTTCCGGGTTTCACACACCGGCGCTGTTTGCGGTTGCTATTTGCTACGTGTTGGCCGCGTCCCGTCGCTTGCCCTTGTGCCCCTCGGTTGCGCGTTCCCGTCGATGGGTGCAAGGTCTGTCTCAGTTCTCCGAAGCATTTCAGAGAGCTGAGATGCCCTGCACGCTTGCGCCCATCAGCGGGAGCGCGCGGTTGGGTGGCGCAGGAGTGGGGGTACGAGTGTTGTGACGCGGCCTGTGTGTTGCAGCAGTGGCCGGAAATAGCTTTTTGTGTGACTTAAGGAAGTCGGATGTCTGGCATCTACCCTATACTGATCTTTTTTTTAATTTATCTTGCACTGAACAAGTACACTATATATATATATTAAAACAACAACTAAAGTACTGTATAAGCATTTACAAAAAAAATAACTAATACACTAAAAGACTAGCTCTGAAAAATAATTAAAACTAGATTAAAGAAAACAAACTAAAATGAAAATTTGCCAATCCCTCATGCTGTGCTCAGACAGGACAAGGTTTTGGCCTTGAAGTTTGTGTTTCTCTCCCATACTAAAAGCTGACGCTGCAGCAGCACTCAGTTTCAAATGTAAGCCTGGATTACCTTTTAGAACCAACACCTAGGTAAAAATGAATAAAAGCTTACCCTTTTCGTGTTCCCCTGACACTTGTTTTTCTTATTTTGCCATAAAACAAAGCTTGACGGCCCCCTTGAAAGGGTCCCCGTCCAATTAGGCCCAAAAATCGCTGGTTCATGTTGTGAAAAGCCGGGCACATATTAGAGGTTATTGGCCAGGGCCTTGGCAGGGGGAGAGGAAAGTGTCCTCAATACAGAGTACACTCCCTCCTACTTGTCAGCGCATATTAGCTTTAATGCAGGCAGATGGACAACGCAGTTGGTGTAAAATAATATTCTACATTTCTACATCATCTCACCCCCCATTACTGCCTTCACTGGATTCATTTTTCTCAAGCACCAGAGTAGAAAAATATTAAACATCCCCAAAGTCTTCCCTCCAGACATTTTCTTTTCTTTTTTTGACTATCCTGATTAAATTCACGGCTTGCCTGAGGGTTGCATAAAAGCTGTCGATCAAGGGAGCTCGCTTAATGAATGCACACAAAAAGAGGTGGAATGAAACATTTATATTGTCTCTCAGATCTCCCCAAAAGAAGGGCTGGGATGTGCCAGGAAATATTTGGCGCACGGTAAAGGAACAAGCCAAAGCCCTTCTGTTCACTTGGAAATGGTTTGAAGCACTAGTGCACTCCTCATCTGCTTTGCAGCGCATGATGTTAATCCCATACCGGTAGCTGTGTCTGTTACATGAATAGTATTATGTTTTGATGATATAATTTTTTTCCCCAACATTGTCATGATTTTTAACATATTTTTATGACTTTTTTTAAGTATTTTTAACTATCAGCAATTTTTTGCAAAACGAATAATTATTTTTTTATTATTATTAGTTTTTACCTTTTAAATTACTAATCAAATTGCAATTATGTCAGCTGAATGGTATACTTAATGAAATGATTCTTTCACAGTTAAAAAATAAAATAAAAATTATGTTAAAAAAAAGAGGGGAAAAAGCAATCTAATCACCAGATATGCACCATCTGTCCATCCATCCATCCATCTGTCTCGTTCCCCTCTGCTTTTCACTTCCTATTACCTGACTGATGGATGGATAGAGTGGCGGGCCAGAGAAGGGCCAATCCCCACAAGTCAATCCTGCTGACGCCTCTTCATTTTTTATTCTTTATTTGGGACTGGATGTAGGCCATGTCCCAATAGTCCTACCCTTCTCACCCTCCGGTTGAAATAAATAAATAAATGCAATTCCAAGGTGAAAATTATGTGCCGTAAAAGGCTTTTTAGTTACCTTTTATGGCTGGGGAGACTACACCTGCCTCATTTTCCTCCCCTATAACATTTATTAGCTGTACAGGATATGGTACAAATAGCATTTCAGATGATAAAATTGAAGAATTCAGTAAAACGACTCACCCTTTGAAGACTTAAAGATACTTAACGGAGAGCAAGTGTGGATTTATCATCACTTTCCCTTTTGTCGTCCGTTACTGATAAGTTAACCCTTTGTAGGTTTGTATAGACAAATTGGAGTTAATCCTTTTTAGACAAAGTTAACATTCTAAAACTGCTCTAAAAAAGAAGAGTGTTAATCTTTGTATCAGTAGTAAATGCAACCAAAATAAAGTCAAATTGTAATTGGTCAACTTTCCACAAAAATAGCACAATAGCCGAATTTATCGGTTGCAGCCTTCTAAAAACAAAACAAAAAAGCACGCTATTTTGTGTAATTTAATAACACTATAATGTACTTTTATATAAAAATATTAAGTTAATAACATAATAAAATATTATAACCAAAAAGGTTGTGCATCATGATTAATTTTGTTGCTGCTCCTCTAGTATGTGCAACTTTGCCACTTGGGGACAGTATAATTTAGCCATGCAGACAAAAACGAAGAAGACTGAAAAAACAAACAAACAGGAAGCTGAGGCACTCAAGGCCTGTGTCCAAATTTACAAGGCTGGGTCCTCCGAAGGCCGCATTTGTCGGCTGCATGACGTCACTACTGGCGGGACTTGACAACACGCACAGAATTACACATGAATGAGTCCGGTCAATGCGCTCCCGACAAGCAGCATTGCCAATCCATTCATATGTAAGTCCGTGCATGCTGTTGAGTCGCGCCGGGAGTGACGTCATGCCGCCGATAAATTTGGCCTTCGAAGGACCCAGCCTTGTGAATTTGGACACGAGCATAGTTGGGAGTAAAGGTCTTTATTTTAACATGGCCAGTAGATTAGAAAATTGCCTACGCCTTTGTATGCCTTTGTCAGGGCAAGCTCCTACTAAGGCCAAAACGTATAGGCAATTTTTTTTAATCAATTAAGATTAAGACCTTTTATTCACAACTACTTTGAGTGCCCCAGCTTTCCTGTCTTATGAAGTTCTCTGCTGATCCCTCCACTCAAGCATTTAAGACACATAAAAAAAAAATAAAAATAAAAAATAATCCAATCCAGTAGCACTCCTGCTTGCTCTGATTGCAAAAAAACAAAGAATTTCACACATACTCAGTGACTAAGATGTAGAACTATTGGTTATTTTACAGAGAGGATAAGGAATATATGCCTGAGTATTTTATTGTCTGCCTACGCGTGTTGCTGCACAGTTAGATTCTATCCGTTAGCTCATCCATGGCATTGCCCGTAATGTGTTAGCATTAAGCTAGTAGACATTAAGGTTAGTTTGATGGTAAACTTAACCTGGTAGTGGCATGGAACCGATTGAAGCTTCTTTTTTTTGTCCCCTAGCCATCTCAAAGTGTAGCTCACCCGGCACGTCATTTCCACGATTTACTTGCTGTATTTTTCCCCATCTGCTGCAGGCTGGAAAACTCACACTGTTTGTATTTATTTTGAGGCACCATAAACTTTATTTTTTGGGTATATTTTCGATCTCAGGGGATATTTGATGGAAATGCTGCCAGAGATGAGTAAGTCCTGCTTTCTTTTGTCTTTTTGTTTTTCCTTTCTCTACCCCGCAGGTCATAAGCACCTTCTCACTGTTTTGTGACAGATCTTGGCCACTGCAGATGTCTTGCATGGTGGCAGGCAGTAGGTGGCAGTAGAGCGCCACCTCTGGAAGCCCCATCGACAGAGGCCATGAGTCACACAAAGTCTCCCGGCAGCCCCCCATCTTTGTCATATCAGATGTCACGGCGCCATCCTCCATCTTTGCTCCTGCTATTCAGGGCGTTGATCTGTCTTTCCAACCCCCCTTCCCTAATTAGCTGCTAAATGCCTTATTTAGGTGCACGGGGCCGCCCAGTGACCTTGTGTGTGCAGCCAGCATTTTTTCTTATATCATAGTCAACTGCCAGCTGACAATGTACATGTTAAAAGCAATACTATACATGTTAAGAGCTTGCTGACAGCCAAAAATGCACACCCTGTCTTTGTCTAGCCTAATGTAACTTTAATGAGCACATGGTAGACCTTCCCTCATAAAGCTGACTGCTTACTATTTAGCAAATCAAATTCAAATTTTGCGAAAGGTTGCGAGTACTGATATCTTGAAACGAGGTTGAGTATTGACCTGATATTAATACCGGTGTCTGTATTATTCGCCCATCCCTAAATAAAATGAAGGAAATGGTATGTGTGCAAATGTTTGGCCACTTATTATAAGGCTTCAGAGTTGAATTATTCTGGGAGATTTTCATGATGACAGATTTGAATGGAGATACCTACAGTAAGCGTCACACGATTGATTCCTCCTTCGTGAGTTAAGCCCAATCTGTCCAAGCACAGGAAGGCCTTTCCTAATTTATTTATTAATTTTTTCGAACTCACAATTTTTACACCCCACTTCATTGGTATTCATGACTTTAAATGATGACTTTTCATCTCCGGAGATTTGCATAATTTGCACAAAAAAACCGGCAGGTTTGTTGTGTAAGTCTCAAGTTATTTTGTCGCCGGGCACCCAAGTCCCAACGTGGCACGTCATGCTAATGCACGCCAGTAGTAAGATAATGATATTTTTGGAAAACGTAGCTGTCCCATCTGCTTGCAAAGTGTAATAATGGAGTCCACTTAGATTTTAATTGAGTCAAGAGTTGGGGCAGGTGCATTGCTAAGGAGCTAGCCTGTGAGTGCTGGTTTCTTTTCTCTGTGCTCTTTCAGACAAGTTATAAAGCATATTGCTCTTTCCTATGATGTCTGTCAGCCAGAGGCTGAGCCGCACTGTGTGCTTCTAGAGTAGTGTGAGACCAAGCCACTTGTCCCTTTACTTAATATTTTGAATATGAATACGTGCACATTACACAAGTGTTTTTTCAAAAGAAAAACATAATTTGCATGTTGCAGAATCTGCATTTCAAACATGAATGTTTACGGTACAAATTTGCCATCCCCATTCCATTCAGGCTGCAAGACTCCTGCCTGCTTCCCAAGCACAAGTGGGCGACACAACCAGATCAGCAATCGGTGTCTTTAGCTAAACTTGCAGATATTTCTGTAAAATATGGCTATCCGCTTGGGGGGTTCGACAGCAACATAACGTTCTCCTGGCCAAACTCTGGCAGCTTGTTTGTGTTTTAAATCTCTCGTCTTCTCCCTGTGTCATGCAGCGTCCTCGCTCTGTCCTTCAAACCTCGTCAACAATGTCCCCTTCCCCTCCCAAATAATTTCTGTGTGTTTTATTTAACGCTCTTCCTCATTCTGTGCCTTTTGCAGGTGATGCAGGTTGTCAATGCTGACGCCATGGTGGTCAAGGTGAACTCGGGAGAGTACAAGACCATCCACCTGTCCAGCATCCGGCCCCCCAGGATCGAGGGCGAGGTACGACAAAAATTAAAGCACACAAGATACATGCTAATGTTGACTTACTTGTGGCCAACATACTTCCATTTTATTTCGGATTTTTATAACTTGTATAATTTTCTTTATAAGTGTGTAAATAATTGCCAAATTTTTGTTACTTTAATTCAACCAACCAGCCAACAGTTTAAATTGACCTCTTACTTGTATGGTATACCAAAAGGTTCAGAGTTAAAGCATCCCGGCAACCTTGTCCAAATGACCATGGGAACGCTTCACGACCACTTGGTGGCACCCCCAAGATGCTGGCACATGCCCAGTGCTTGCAGCATTGCAGAGAGCGAGGCCAAGCTTAAAACTATACACACGCG